>NC_081352.1:49994038-50008182 GCF_029784015.1 Lycium ferocissimum
TGGTGATTGCAACACCCCATCCACCATCTGTACTAGACTTTTCCCAAGCAACTGAAACTGAACTGCATCACCTGTTTCAACATCCCTGCATCCAAAACACCAGGCACATAAACCTGGGAACATGATAAGTAAAGGGAAGATTTAATGTGTGGGGTATTCATTTGTAATTTAACTAAAGTACATGCACTCTTTAAAAAAAGACCCGAAATCAAAAAAAAGATCTTCTGGGTTCCAATACCATCTTTTGGTAATATTGCCAACCTGCAGAGATATGTTTCCCCTTCGGAAATTTTTTCCCCAAGACAGAAAACAATCAAACATAAAGTGATATTGAAGGTCAAAGCCACTTATCTAAAAAGAGAGCCTATTACATAGCTCCAGATTAAACAGTGTAGATGGAGAAAAAGGGTAAGTTACTACTTGAAGTACCAACAAAATTTACACCGCCGAGTAAGACAGGATAAATTAAGAAAACAAAAAAGAAAGAAAAATCACCAAATATGATAATCACATGATTGCATGACCTTAATTCTTAGAAGTCATCCAGTTTATGCAACAGCACAGTTCTTTCTCCTATTATGATTTTTTTTTTCTTCTTTCCTTTTCTTTATAAAATCTTTTCCGGTGTACTTTCTGAAAATACTTCCAAATAGAACTAGAGATGAATTTCAAAACCTAAACGGCTAAATTTGAGGGCACCGTCACTGGTTCAGGGAAGGTCAACCAATGATTTATGGGTCATTCCCTCTCTATCAAGTCTCTTTGTCCCTCATTCAACTAATCCTTGTTACTTTCTTTTAATAAGGTAAAATTTTATTATATTAGTATCAAGCTGATACTGTGAAAGTACAGAGAAAATGCTGGCTTTATTCACTAAAATCCTAAGCAGTCTAGCACAATACTATGTTATCTAACTTCAAAACAACATTTCCATCTTTCCAATAGTGCAAGTGGTGCAAACAGCTCTATTTCAGACTGCAACTGCTCCTTTTTGCCTTCAAAACACCTCTTTTTCCTTTCTTTCCATGTATAGTCCCAACAATGCCAAGAGTAATAGCTCCCCATTTCTTTGTCTTATTAGCCCAGGGTTTAGGCTATAATATTGTTGAAAGCAAAGGCATGTATGTTGCAGTGTAAACAGTCAAGTGTTTTAACATGATAGAGAAGATAATAGGTAACAGCAAACAACTCTTGGACACTCTCAAATATCAAAAACAGCATTATGCATTTGCATGCACATACCTAAAGCAATATAGATAACTTAAACACACAACACATCACTTGGTAAAAGTTGGAAACACCATCATGATTTGGCCTTTTTTCATCCTTCTATCTACAGGTTGAAATGTAACTACTATCCCTATTGACTGGGAGAAAGACAATGAACTTCTACAATTCAACTCAAAATGAATTACTATAGCCAAGCGGGTTTATATAACTGCAGAAAAACTCACTCACTTGGGCACCACGAAGAACTGCCTCTGCACACTTTCGGCTCACAATTACCTCCTTAAGAGGTTTGCCTTCGTTGTCCCCATAATGAATAGCATGCGGTCCTGAACCTTTAACAAATACTACATAATCCAAGCCAGGATATTGACACTTTGAGATACTTTTGATGGCCTTAAGAGATTCTGCACTTCCAGTGCATTCTAGGGTTGCCTTACAACAATTATCTGGCTCCAATGTAGTAGCAGATTCTTGAACTGCGATATCGAGCACTCCTCTTTCTTAAAAATTTCAAAAGCTTCTTGATAACAGCATCACTTGTTGATTTGAGCGTATTCACCCGGATACAAGAGTAACATGATGGACGCCTTAGAAAAGCATTATAATTTGAATGTTAGAAGGAAACACCTACATGTAAGGAAATATAAGTGACACTTTTCATGCCTACAGTTAAGGCATTCAAATATCACAAACGAAGCAAAGAAACATGTTTAGACACACAGGTGTAAACAAGAAGAAATCATAACAAAAGAGGAAGTACTTATTTTGTTAACAGTATAGAAAATATTCTGTTCAACTTTTAGTCCCAAGATGATACTGATAAAAGTATAAAATTCTGGACTTTTGTGAATCACATAGTGATAACAATCTATACGTCAGATAGTGCAGTAGCAAAACGCCCTTTGTACCAATAGAATGAATTTTTCATAAATTTGAATTTGACAACAGCTATACTCTCCAACTTTTCTTCAAAGCATCTTCTATTTATTGAACAAGGAAGTACTGGGAAGCAACATGAATAATGAATTTAATTACTAATAGTCTACTTTTATTAATCTCTTCTTTTTCTCAACCTCATTTTATATCGCTTGGCATTGATTTGTAATCTGAATACCGGGACCTACAAACACGGAGATTGAGCTCAATTCTACAAAAACAACAACATACCCAATTTAATCCCACAAGTGGGGTCAGAGAGGGTGGGGTGTACCGGACCTTTACCCCCACCTTGTGTGCAAGCAGATAAGCTGTTTGATAGACCCTCGGCTCAAGGAAAGCATAAACACGGCATTTATGGAAACATAAGCGTAACAATAGCAACATAGTAATAAAAATGCTATAATAGGTAAGAGACAACAAGTAGTAATAGAAAACTAAGAAATGAGGAAATACGAAAGAATATAGGCACACTGAAATAATAAAACAGGCTGACAAGCATTACTCTCTCTCTCTCTCTCCAAAAATAATAATTATTACTATTGGTAAGGAAAGTAAAACGCGAAACTACCTACTACGCCTTCTACCCTAATCCTCAACTTCCACACCTCATATAAGGGTCATCCTCCTATCGAGCTCAACTCTATTTAAGCAAATCTTTTTTTTTTGATGACATGGCAACCCTGCCACACTCTTCGGGTGCGCAAAGATAAACCTAGCTTGTGCATAGCTCGCAAATCACACGAAGAGGTAACCCGCACTGAGCAAGCCGGTGCGACGAGCTGACCTGAGAAGGCAACTCTAATCGTCAGAAAGGGGTTTCGAAGCGAGACCTCCGTTATGAAAGCCCCATGCTCAACCATGAGCCACCTTATTTAAGCAAATCTAAGAACCACTTTTTAATCAATTCAATGTGAGACTCAAGTTAAACTACGAGTTATCTGGCAGATAATTCTCCGTCCATTTTTACTTGTCATGTATTGAATTAACACGCACTACAAGGAGCCAAAAATAGAATGAAAATTTACTATATCACCCTTCAATATAATAAATGCAATGTTTTGGGAAATGTATTGAGAAGTGATTATAGTAAATAATAAAAGGTAAATTAAGAACTTAGTGTTGAACTACTATCTTGGTTTTAAAAGCTGGGCAAGTAAAAGTGGACATATTTAAAGACAGAGTGACAAGTAAATATGGACGGCGGGGAGTACATAACAATATAAAGGTGTAAATTGGATGTGATGGATGGTAAATTGGTAGCCAGTACGTATATGAAAAGCCGAAAAAAGAAGGTAGATGAGGCAAATAGCATACGCGAGAGCAGTGGAAATACGAGAGAAATGATCAGCTCCGTAAGTTTTGATGAAGTATTCTTCAACCATAGGATTCCATTTCCAAAGTTGGACTGAAACGGTAACGCGTCGATTGATCCATCTGTACACTTGCACAATGTCACCACAGTTTTATGTAAATTATAGCTTCTAAAATTGCTTATTTTGAAAAGTATAACAACAACATACCCAATAAATCTTCACAAAGTGGGGTCTGTGGAGGGTAAAGCAGTATCTTTTAATTCTCACTGCATAGGGAGGTAGAGAGGCAGGGACAAGCAATGCAAGCGTATAATAAGTCAGGGCTTATTTTGACAAATGTTTTTCAAAAATTTACTTTTGGTGACGGTTTGTGTTTGGCCAATTAATCTTGTAAAACACTTTTGTTCTAATTAGTGATTGATTTTAAGCTTAAAATACGCTTATTTTGAAAAGTATTTTTCAAAAGGTATTGATACAAAAGTTAGTACTTCTTTTAGCTTTTAAAAAACAACATCTGCTACTCCTGAAGCGCTTAATTTCCATAAAAAGCTTGACCAAACACACTCACTTTTTTAAAAAAATAAGCACTTTTTTTTGGAAAAAATGAGCAGTTTTGACCTGGTAAAAGCTTGGCCAAAGAGGCTATCAATGTGAAAGAGTGTGATTAGAGCAGAGAAAACAGGGTGTTTAGTTACCTGAGAAATGGGAGTAGTGAAGAAGGTTCTACGAATGGCTTTGATGAAGTAGTCCCTCCCTTTCTGCATTTATAGGCGGAGAAGGGGGAACACTCCTTTTCAAAGCATTGCGATGTTTATATACCAACCCGCAACATCTATTCTCAAGTCATCTATAAGAACTTGGTCATGCTCATGTTAATTTAAAAGTCACTGGATTTAATTTTAAATTAAATAATATATGTGGTCAATTATAATAAGTAACTTAGCTTATTAAAATTGAAAAACTTCATAAGGTTTAGGGTGTTAGTGTGAGATATTTTTTAGCTAAAAAATAGGTTGGGTGTTGAGGTATTTGTGAACAATTTTCTATATGCTAGTGATATTTTTGGTTCTTTTTCGTTTAATAAATAAGCAACTACGCGTTTAAAAAATGTTAAAACTAATTTTAAGCGAAAAGGTGTTGCTAATAAAAATTTTTTGTTACAATGAATTAATTGCTCTTAAAGTTGCTTACACCGATAAGAACATTTTTAAAAAAAAGATTCTAATATGAAATTGGTTCAAATACAAAATAATGTGTTCTTTATTTTTAATGCAAAATTAATTAGATAAGATTTTATAATATAAATTATTTTATGACAAGCTAAAATATAATCATAAGCCATAATACAACAATTAACGATTTGATTAAAGGTTTTCTTTTTTTGTAAAACTTACTACAAGAAAAAGGACATTTAGCGTAAGGTATTTCAATCATTATAAATCAATACCAATGAAAAATTCCAATCGTCACTAATCATTAAAAGTCTCGACGTTAAAAATTAATAATGATTCTCAATCCAATCATTAAAGATCCTTTAGCAACTGCATAAATTCCAATTGTAATATTTCCTTTTTAGCAACATAGGAAAGAAGAGGAGTTTACAAGCGAAGCTTGCCATGGGGTTCTTGGATTGATCTAGTTGGAAGATAGTCTTCGAGATTGGGGCGATCCAAGTCCAGTTCGGAGCTTGATGAATGGTTTTGAGAACAGTATCATAGAAGATTCCTCCGCCTACTCTTTGATATTTATATATCTAATAAATCGAGAATCCCAAGCTGAGGCTGATTGTATTTTGTTTTTTCCTATTGCACTTGCACACATGCATATAGGCCATGAGGTTTCTACCTTTCATCAGAGCCATTATTATACTTTGAAAGAATAAGGTAAAAAAGAATATGTTGCGGCTCTGCATTCAGATAATTCTTGTTAAATAAACGCCTAAGCATCCTACAAAAATGAAGCAAACACCTAATGATATGGGTGACTCCTAGAATGGATCGAGCACACATGGTTACGTACCAAAGATGTTTTTAACATGATGTGATACTATTCTTTAAATTCAGCTAAACGCATAATCGGTTGAACTGGACCGGACCGGTAACCGGGTTAATAACCGGATTCAGTTTTCTAAAACCGAACTTGACATCGTTTTCAATTACTTGTTCCGGTTCGTTAAAAACCAACTTCGAACCGTCTCGGTTTAAACATCGCCCAAAACCTCTTCTTCTTTTTTTTTTGTATAGTATATATATATTATAGTATTTATTAGTATATTGTAGGTATATTTACATATGTTATATAAGTTTATAAGTAAAGTTTATATATTTATCGACTAACAAAGCACAAAGAAATGATAAATAATAATATATACGTGTGTGTGTATATATATATATATATATATATATATATATATTAAGTTATATCTTAAGTTATACTACATATACCTAAAATATAGTAAGAATATACTTATATATATCAATATACTTAGGTTATATAACTCCTATATATATATGTGTGTGTGTGTTTAAGTATACTATATATACTTATAACTTATATATTATAACTTAAGTTATTTATAGCTTAATTTTTTTCTATGTTTATAAATCCATATATACTTATATATATATATATATATATATATATATATATATATATATATATATATATATATATATATATATATATATTATAAGTATATTCTTAGTATATTTTAGTTATTTTCCAGAGTATATAACTTTCTAGTTTTAATTTAATTAGATGTATATTATAAGTATATTCTTAGTTTATTTTTAGGTATATTCCTAAATTAATATAAGTAAAAAATATGAACACAAGTAAATAGAGAAAGCTCAATGAGCCATATATTTTATTCATTCTTGGATAACATTTATTTGCAAGTTGTAGTTTTTTTTTTAACTTGCAAATAATACATGAGTTCAAAGAAATAGTAGAATAATAAAATCACCAATTCTCAATCATTTGGTTAATTTCCCCCATATCATATTCGGCCATGGAGATAGTCTTGAAGTCTTCATTTGGTCCTGTTACTTTGCTATCAAATCTTCAATCTCTTATATTCGCTCTCTTCCTCCGGCTTCTAAGTTTTGGTTGCGTCGCTCCGATCTAATCCAATCGAACGCACACTAAGTACTTGCAAGCTAAAGCCGTATAATGAGTGTCTATGGTCTCCGATTTGTTGTCTTCCTCGGGTAAATTCACTTCCGAAGCCACTTTTGATACTTGAACCGTAGTGATATCTCGAGCCATTCTTGAGAGTATCGAATGACTTGCCTTGTATTTCTTCCACCATGCTAAGACGCTCAACTCATCTAGTTCCTTGATATCCACATTTGGTCGATCAAATAAAAGTGATATTCATCAAAGTTTGCATTACAGAAGGAGTTGGATGTAAATGTAAAACTTTTAAATGCGACAAACCCGACATGACCCCTTTTTGCTACTTTGAGAAGTAGTAGGGCGTGGAGCAACGGGTGTAGCATGTTCTTCCAAATTAGAATAATAACTAAAAACTTTTCTAAACTCGGCATCAATAGCGAGTTCGGCTTCAGCTAAAGATGGTTCAACTCTGTTACACCTCGAAAAAATTTTCGTTGATGCACGGTGAATAGGCTAATGAAGAGCACGAAGTCTACGATGTTTCAATAAGTAAGAAATAGCATTTGATGATTCTAATTAATATTTCCAAAGATATTGGAAGTGGGAGACCAAAAATTGTTAAGGAAAACGGTATACGTCGTGTGTCGGGCAAGATTTACGAGTATCGAATTAACGATGACTTAATGAAGTTGTGGGGAAGAGTTATAACGTCCCTTGGATTGTTAATGAAGTGTTAAACAAGTGTTAAGAAAGGTTATATGATCGGAGATCAAACGAAGTGACGAGAACAAGTTCGATTAGGATTTGGTGGGTTATACGGCTCATTATACGGACCGTATAATGGACCGTAGGACCATCGCGGTGAAGGTCCTCACTTTGGTGGAATTATACGGTCGATTATATGGACCGTATAAATTTATACGGCCCGGTATAATGGTTCCGATGTGAAGAGGGAGAGCGAAAGGACAATTTCACGGTCAACATACGGACGCATAAGTTATACGGACCGTATAAGTGTCCGTATAACGACCCGACATATCAGAATCTTTGAGTTATTAAAAAGGGGACCAAGTTAATTTATTTCGTTTCACATTCCACACCTTCTCTCTAGAACTCTAGAATATTTCTCATAAATTCAAGAGATATTAGTGATCATTTATATCAAGTTAAGTGAATCAAGTATGAGAAACCCGTTAAAGTTCATCCAAAGCAAGAAATCCCGAAGTGAAGGAAAAACTAGGGTTTTGCTGAAGTGAGTGTATTAGCAACCAAGGTTCAATCCTACACCATCTAAGGTAAGTTTTATGATGTTTCCATGTTGTTTAAAGTATTTGAAGTTGAAACACTTGGATTGCAAAAGAATACAAAGAAATGGGTCATGAATGTGAAATAGTGTCACTTTTGAGTAAATGTTTGGAATGAGTTATGATTCTTGATACATTATGAATATAATCATGTTATAAATGATATTGAGAACATGGAATAGACCTTGAAGATAAATGAACAAAATTTGTGTGGTATGACCATGAATATGGGTGAATTGGAGTGAATGGTGAAGTAAGAGTAATGTAATTGACTAAAGGCTATTGTGATGATATTGTGGATGTTATTATTGATGTTTGGGAGTTGATATATAATATGGAGGAAGTTGTATTTCTCTAGAATTAGTCATGAATGCTAAGATGTCCATTATCTAATGTTAGTATACAACTTCAATAAAGGTAAACGTGAGCATTGAAGAAGCACGTACAAGTGGTAGAATAGTTGCACGAAAAGGTATGTAAGGCCAACCCTTCTTTCATAAGGCATGGTTCTTTGGTCAAATATTTATCCTTCTACGAGTCTACGATATTCTCCAATAACCTATCTCTAGAAGCTATGAAGCTTATGATGCTCAAATGATACGATTGTACTAGGTCTCTTATAAGACGAGTACAATCCTATAAAGATAGAATGTAATGAAAGACGATAAAAAGAGGCTAAAGATAAATATGAGTTTATATGTAGGTGCCCGCGAGAGGCTATTGTGAACCCCGAGTTTATATGGCGGGTAGAATATAGTGAATGTGTATATATGTATATACATATATGATGATGCGCGCGCACCACTGGGTTGGGTACGAACAACCCTGAGCCTTGGTAGGGCCAGGTATGACACTGAGCCTTGGTAGGCCAGCTATGTGAAACACCGAACCTTCGTGGTCGGGTATGCTATATAAAAGCTATGTTTATGACATCAATATGAGTACGAATATGTTAAGAATATGTAAATGTCAAGTAAAGGCTATGTATATGCTATGTATATGATATGAACATGAGTATGAAAGGAAATATGAATACGAATATGAATATGGATACGAAAGGTAAATGAGTACGGATATGGATGTATGTACGCGAACACGCAGTAGAAATGGAATGTCCCTTTATGGAAAGCAAGTAAGTGCTATGACGACGACTCTTATTATCTCCCATCTTATACGTTTCGCATATTTTACCTATTATCTTTCATATTGATATGATCATGCTTTACATACTCAAAGACATTCTTCGCATCGCGCGTCCTTTTTTGTTTGTAGGACGCTGCGTCATGTACGGCAGGTGGCCGGGGAGACGGACTTGATTCATAGCTATATTCTCGGGGACTACGTGGCGGAGCTCCGTTTCATTCGGAGGCTGCCGGCTTTTGGTATAGATTCTTTTGTGTACATATTCATGGGCACGGCGGGGGTCTGTCCCGCCCATATGTTATGCTATGACGTATTCTTCTTAGAGGCTGCGTAGACATGTGTATATGGCTAGATATGTTTGGCCTTGTCGGCTATATTTTGGGGATATTATTTTGATAGCCTTGTCGGATTATGTACATTTATATGTGCATAGTTGTTAATGATGATCTAGATGTGTTGATGCCCCATGAGATTAGAATGATGATGAATGAAAAGCATGATTTAACTATGTGGCTCACCTAGATGAGATGTGAAAGTATGTTAAGGGGTGCCGGGTGGGCTAGGCACCGGTGACCCCTGGGTTTGGTCGTGACAAACTCACTCTTCAATTTCTAAAAATGTATAAATTTGATTAACAAATCTTTTTGTAGTATAAGACACTTTTAAACAAGGATTTAAAAGAGAACTCAATATAAATAAAGTTGGGATGGGAAAAAAATACTTTTTAAATTTTTATTGTCATATCAAAAATAGTAGCTTGATACCGGGTTTATATTTATACTCTTGTAAAACTCTAGCTATTTTCGCTAAGTAGGCTAAAATTTCGGTTACCGTGGGATAGAATTGTTTAGAAAAAAGCAAGAGTTGCATTATAAAAATTTCTAAGAGTTCACACATTCCTTAATATCTTCCCAATACGTAAAATTTAACCAATCATCATTATTAATATTATATTTGTTGTGAACTTGTTGTATGGAATCCTATACTCATATCTTTGTTGTAGCGTAATGTAAGTGTAGTTCCACCTAGTCTCAATTTCTACTTGAATTTTTCTAGGTCTAAGGTTATTTTCCACACAACAATTCTTAAAATCTCTAAGTCTTGCCCATTAGATACAAAAAAAAAACGCAACCGCATCTCTAACTTTTTGAATAGAATCGTCAAAATACAAGACCATTTTAACAATTAAGTTTAAAATGTGATAACTACACCTCGCATGAAAAATATTTTTTAGCCGAGGGTTTAATTCTCTTTTTTAAAAGACCAATCGCCTTTGTATTATTAGAAGCATTATCTAAAGCAATACAAAGTATTTTTCTATAAATGTTAAAAAATCTCATAATAGTAGACATTGAATCCGCTAAAAATTTTTCATCATGACGACCTTTTCCTTCGTCATATAAAAATGATATAATTTTTTTTTGCATAACTTAATTGTCATCAACCCAATGATATGTAATAACAAAAAATCTAACTTATTAAGACTAAGACCCAAATCGTATAAACATTACAATTTAAAGAATTAAATACATGGCGCAAATAAAATCTATATTTTTTATACAAATCTATAACATCCGCTCCATAAGTACTTCTAGGAATACCCTCAAATAAATGATTATAACAACGTTGATACGCAAGTAACAAACCCCGAAAACCCAAAGGAAAGGAAAATGGTAAACAATCATAAGCTACGGAATTTCTATTTTACTACACGCTCTTTTTTCTTGTCATACTTAAAAATTTTACCGGTTCGTGGGTCTATCGTCATTTGAATACCCCCGCATTTTGAACCCGTTTGCTCTCCTCGACATCCATATGTTTCTTTTCTATGACCATTTAGTGTACCCGTTCCACCATCGCTTCTTGGTTAAACGCTTATAAGCAAATCTTGTTAGCATAGGGTACGTTGCTTCATTTTAGTTTACTTATCCATGTAGTCATAAATTTCTAAATTTTAGCGGTTGACTTACGAGTTCTGAGCGGTTTGTCTTGTGTATGTGATTGTGCGGGGATATGTATCTCTGAGATTTTCGGGGGCTTGTGTTTCATCATCATCGTGTCATCGTCTATCAATTTCATTAAAAGTGTCGGTATAATAATTGTTCATTCCTCGCTGACCTAAAAAGTGGATTATTTGCAAATGTCAATACCTAATTGGGTGTTTCTTCCCACAAAATGTTGTGTCGCCCGCCTAACAATACTCTTTCTGGCGCACGTCTAAATCTCTTGCCATTATTAATACAATTAATTTAAATCACTCAAATAAATCACAAGAAAATAAATTGCAACAAATTAAATTTCTAGAAAATTAAATTGCGTAAATTAAATTGCGAAAAATAAAGATAGGTTGGAACGAAGGTATACCAAATTAGGACTAATTTCCAACAAAGTGAAGGCGGCTAGAATTGCAAATCCACCAAAGCTACTTCGGATTGTTGCAAAATCACCAACTCATACGATATTATAATTGCAAAATTAATAATTGAAACTATAATAAGACTTTATAATATTTATTTGAGAGAAATTTAAAGTGGCTAATTGTTGCTGAAAGTAACTATAATTGAGAAATTGAATTTGAGAAAAGAGAAGAGTGAATTGGTGTGGATTAAAATGGAAATGGAGAGAGGTTTATATAGGGGTGGGAATGGGTTAAAGTGTTAAAAAAAATTTGGGGGTTGGGGGGGCAAAAAATGGGTTTGGAATAGTTTGTATGAAAGCGTTTTATAAATGGTTTTATTTACAGGTCCAAATTAAACCAATGACAATTAATTTTTTTTAATTTGCCGGTTTTACGGTTTAAACTGGTTTAACAGAATCCGATTCGATTACATCAAAAAAAACTGGGTAGTTATCTGAGTTAACAGTTCACCGGTTAGGTTCTGGTTGTTGACCCGTTAACCCGACCGGTTGATGGGTTTACTTTTGGCTAACATAGCATTGTTTCCTAAAAGGCTTCCACCCAAAAAATTACACTTTACATGTACTTTCTTTTTGAAGAAGACGGAAAAAAAACTCGAAAGTCGAACTCTTCTATTAGCAGTGTTTGTATACCAGAGAGTAAAGCGAAATTTCAGCCTTCGCGGTAGCTCTAAAATTCGTTTGCACCTTAAAAAGGCAGTCCTAAAAGTTTATTGCATCAGTATGATGCTTCGCTTAAGTCTTATCCAAGCATAATGAGTGACTGGCCCTATGGCCGGAGTAATCATCTAAATTCTATAAGACCTTAAGTTTTCAAGATATATAAAGCCAAAGACATCCTTAAATGGCCATTAAGTCTAAACAGAAGAAAGAAAAGACTAGTTTCATTCTAACAGTAAGCTAGAGACGTATAATACAACAAATCTAGTGTAATTTACATGGGGTACGGGGAAAGGGGTAGAGTGTCTGCGACCCTTCCCCTACTTACGTGCAGGTAAAGAGGTTGTTTTCGAAAGACCCTCGGCTCAAGTAAGGCATATTAAAGCAATTCAAAAAGGAAAACACATAATTAAAGCGGACATAGCAAATAATAGGGAGCATTACATCTACTACTTTCGCCGCAGCAACCAGGAGTTCTAATAGGATCGGTCGTTAGTGTGACAAATAATAGTGACATATATTGCTATTATTTCATATCATCAGCGTATTCAGTTCATTTCCAACAGAAACGGATCAGGATTCGAAGGCTTGTGGGATTTAGGGGTTCTAATTCTTTAAAGTTATTGGGTTCTTAATTAATAATTGCTTGCATATTTGACAAAAAGTTTAATACAAGTACTATATGGTTTGGACAAAATGCAGGTTGACGACAGCATTGCTATACGATTTCCAAGTGTTGCATTGAAAGTAAAGATGGTATGCCTACAATATTCCGTACATACTCATAGACTTTTAGTAAACACTTCGATTGTAAAATCTTAGAATTTGTAAATCGGCATTGTGCTAAGTTTATTTATCGAACGTTGTAAAGACCACATGACCGTCATTCCAGTTAACAGCATTTTTGCCAATTTGCTTCTTTTGTGTTCCTCTTTCAAAGAAACGCGGCTCTTAGCATCTCCCTTGTTTATGTTATAGCATATACATAATCACTTGTTTGCAAATTTTGTTATTATTATTTTTGCAGATAGGAAGAATCTTTAGTTTTCTCTAGTAATTGTCATTAGTCATTACCATATAATTGACTGCTAAGATCGAAAATTTAGGAGACTGGACAAAACTTTTGGATGATAAAACTGATACCATTGGGAAAAATCAAGTAAAGAATGCGAAGCAGAAGCAAACGAAGTTACGCCTAATTATCATCTAATTAATTGAACTTCTATGGAAATGTCTGATAATTAAACATTTTTTATTTGGCAATTGATGCTTATAATTTTAGGCGGGAATGTTCCATACCTTCTGTTTAGGCAATAGAAAGGTAGTATTGGGGAAGAATAATAATAAACGAAATTGTAACTCTTATCAGGAAACAAAAATAAAGGGTTAATGATGGAAAAAAATCACAAGACAAATCCCAAATAGCTTACAGAATTTGGCAATCTCAACACGCAGTGGGAATATTTTGATAATGGGGGAAATGCTAGCAAGGAGGGAATTTTTGGTAGTAAATTTTTTGTGGGAACAGGACACGGTTATAAAGTTTGCCTTTAATTTTTTTTAAAAAACCAACATTTAAATAACGTTCTAATATATAAAAAAAAATGAAACAGGACTAAAAATGACCTTAAATTATTGGATTTGGCTGAAAAAATACCCTTCATTTATTTATTGGATAAAAAATGTCCTTAATGTTATTTTTTTAACTTTAAAATGTTCCTAGCCTATTGGATTTTGCTCAAAATTTCCCTTCTCCAACCTATTGGACAAAAAATGTCATCAATGTGATTTTTTAGCTTAAAAATACCCCTCAAACTCATGGTTGACTTGTTAAAAAATCATGTAATGTGTTAATCCAATGTGAATCAAATTACCCAACCCCTATGTATTGATCCAACTACTCATATAATTAATTCGAATTCTTGATTATTACCCACGACCTCGATTCTTTTTACTCATATATTCCTGCAATATTGTTGTCTAAAAATCACAAACATTTTCGAATCATCATAAAAATTGC
>NC_081352.1:50008282-50113505 GCF_029784015.1 Lycium ferocissimum
ACCTATTTATATATATGACAGAGGCCTTAATGGCGGGCATGATATTTATATATATGACAGGAGCAGCAATGGTAGGGCTATGTATATGTATATAAAATGTTTGTTTTTTAAGGCTAAGCATGCGTACGGCATCCGCCTTACGAGGCATGGATGTACAAGTTATCTCTCATATTCCATGTTACCTTTCATATCTATATTATGTTGTTATTCATGACCTACATACTCGGTGACATTATTCGTACCGACGTCCGCCTTTGTGGGACGTCGCGCTCACGTACCGCAGTTCCGGTGGAGACGGATCGACCCGTAGGTCTTCTATCGGCCGGATTTTCGTGAGCACTCCACTTTCTTCGAGAGTGCAACTATTTGGTATTGTCCTTATTGTTATATCCCGTATTTTGAACGACGGACGATTCCGGTTAACTATGACAGTTAAGGTCGGGGGACCATTCCGGGTGCGAAGTCGGGACGTGTGACCTTCGATTTTGTCATAAAGACCTATGTGTATGATTTTATTGACATGGATCATTTAGGAAAAAATTGGGACCAAAGATGGAATATTTGAAAGTTAATTATTGAAAAAAGAAAGGAGGAGTAAACAAGGCCATGTGGCCGGCCACCTTTGGAGTGGGCCATGGCCACATGGTTGGCCATTATATGTAATATAAGTAATGACTAAGGGACCATTTCTTCATCATCTCAAGACTTAAGAAAAATCAAGAACCTTGGAGAAAAACATCAACAACCATTCGCCATAGCCTCCAAAATCAAGACCAAGATTAAGCCATCCCAAAATTATTTCTTCTAAGCAAATCTACTAATTGGAAGGTGCTTGATAACGTGGAGTTGTCGTTTTGACGTTGGGACTACTCAAGCTTTCATCCTTGGCCAACTTTGGACAAGTTGAGGAATAAGGGAAGAAAGGTAAATTCTAATCTTGTTTTATGAGTTATGGAAGGTTTATGTGTGTTTTTGTATGTTAATATGGATGAAATTCATGGATATTTTGTATTTGAAGTTGAGCCGTGTACTATGGTGTTTGGCCGTGTGGTAATGTGTGTTGTGTGTCTAAGGGATGAACTAAGTTTATGTAGCATGTTTGGTTATCAGAGTGTTGAAATGAATGAAAATCATGAAGTATATATATATGGGTGTGTTGGCCGAACATGGCCTTTATGTGTGTCAAGAAATGAATTAGTTTTCTTGGAATTTTTGGTTGTTGTTGTTATGTGGATTTTGTGTTGGAAATGAGAGTTGAATGACTCAAATTGGTATGGGTAAGTGTTATGGGCCGATTTGGAAGATTTTTTGTGGTGTATTTTGTGTAATTTTTATGTTTATGGAAATGGCATGGTTAGAGTGTGGATTGTTGGAGTAAATCATGATTTGAAATCGAGGAATGTGTTAGAGTTGAGGTTCTCGGTTTGGGAACAATTTCGGTGGATTGGAGTATTTGTTGGATTGTTAAGAATATTGTATGAATTATTTAAAGAGTTCTTGAATATTGTTTGAATGGTTTCGGATTGGTAATTGAGTATGTGTTAGTTTGATTACATGTTGGTTTGTATGTATGTAGTCGTAGTAAGCATAATTGGAATATTGTTGGAATGTGGAGAAGGATTATTAATGTTCGAATGTGTTTGAATTGATTATGGATATTGTTGGAATGATTGTTGGTGTTGTTGTGTTGTTGAATTTGGCGAGTTGAATTCTCGGGGGTTGGTCTAATTATAGGGGAAGCGTCGCCCAAATTTCCGTAGATTGTGTTAGTTGGAAATGAACTCCTAAATGCTTATGGTTGACGTTGGTATTTATTGATGTTATGTAGATCTTGGAGAATTCGGGATATAGATTTGATTTGGATTAGCGTTGTGTGCGAGCGAGTATGTGTAAAGTCAACTCTTCTTTCTTTTTGCATGTCTTAGTTGTACATAGGCTACGATACGAGCCTCGAGGAAATTCTATTCTCACAATCCGAGCATGTCTATGATTCGCGTTTGTCTCTTGGTATTCGTACGTTGATGTGAGAAAAATATTGGCTTTGATGTTTTTGGAATAATTGATTTTTCTTAAATTGCATAAAAGTTTGGTTTTCAAAAGAGCCTTATTCTTACACGATGTTGAAAACTACGAACGTTCATAACTTTCGACTAAGGGCTCGGATTGCCTCGATATCGTTGTGAGGTTGTATGACGTGTGATGAGTATGTTTTCCATAGGCGGGCCCGGCTCGGGTTGACACTCGTCCGTGGGTCCCACGACCTTCCTTTGTACATTTCTCATGACGTTTGAAAGAGTTTGGTATGACGATTTTCCCGATTCCCAAGTATGGTCATTTTACTTACTTTTCGAACTTATGATAATGATTTTACGCATATGGTTACTCACGCCCACTCGCTCGTGCGTGTTGTTAGTACATCTTTCACCGATTCCCGGCCGGTTATGTTGTCGCGCGCACTATGATATATTCCGGTGTTATGCCGTGTTCACCGTTCCCGAGACCTCGCCGTAGGCCGGTTCATGGTGGAGTTATCCGTGATACGGCTTATGATGTGTTGTGATAATGTGTTACGTTCGGGGTTGTACGGAGATTTGAAACCTTCTCGTGTTATCCGTTGTGTTGTGGCGCCATCGACGGCGGGCGACCATATTTTCTCGTGCCCTATGCATGCTTTCTATTTTGAAAATAAACATTTGGCATTTTGGAAATGTACTTACTTTCGGCTTCCGTTTCGAGCGTGACTCGCATTTGTTCACCGTATTTTACGTTTTGCATACTTACATATTTCAGACCGATCGACTTTCTTCGGGGTCGCGTTTCATGCCGCGGTACGGAGGTACGCCCCAGTTGGCGATCCGCCGCTTAGGAGACCTATCTTTCTTTGTGTTGGAGTGCTCCTTTTATCCGGAGCCTACATTTTGGTATATACTCGTTCGTTGCATATGTGTGTGTGTGTTCGGGGGTACGGCGGGGCCGTCCCGTCATATGATTCCTCGTTAGTCCGTTTAGAGGCACATAGACGTATATGTGGGTTATGTGCCTATCCCAAGTACGGGTTTGTATATTATATGTTTTTTGGGCCAATGCGCCTATCCGATAGCCTTGTCGGCTTTCGATATATGTATATATATATGAATGGGTTTGAGATGTGTTTGAGCGCGCGTTTGATATTTGTATACGCGTAAGCCGGTGTGTGTGTGATTCGGGTTCGATGAATGCGTTTGGGTGCCCAACTCGGGCACTAGTCACGGCCTACGGGGTTGGGTCGTGACACTTATGATCATTTGTATTCCATGTAGAGGCTCGTAGACATGTGTGTACAGTTAGATGTTTTGTAGCTCCACCGGTTCATATTATGGTATAATATATTGGTGGCCTTGTCGGCCTTATCTTGAGCTCTTGATACTTTACTGTTAGCCTTGCCGCTTTATGATATACGTTTGTGTTGTGGCGACCTTGTCGTCCGCATATGTACATATGTCTTTGAATGATCGGATATTCCTATGTTGGGCCTTTTACGCGTGCGGGTGTTCTTTGAGTTATGGTTTATAATGTTCAAAGTAACGGATAAGTCAGGTGGTTCCCAGCCTACGGGTCGGAGCCCGTCATTCTCCTGGTAGGGGTGTGACAAGAATCTCATCCCCTGGTGAAGAAATGACAACCTGGACAATCTCACTATTGGAAAAACATTTGCAAATCAGACTAAAGGTCGAGCAAACATTCAACATGACGAAGGGAAGGAAGGGGTGATATTTGTTTTTTTTATTTATTTTTGGCAAAAACATCGACACTTCTTTAAAGCTGTCAGTAAATTTCATTTAGACGCTCGAATTACGGTCTGTTTTGATTACGCATTGATCAAGTGCTTCTATTAGACAATTCTGAATCAAATTTTAGAAAAGCTTCTACGCATGTTCTCAAGCACCCATTAAGTCGTAAAATCTCATACCTGTTCCAATTGATTCTGATGTAAAATTAAAGGAGGCAACATATTACATACGATCAATTATCTACGTAATGAATGTTTGAGAACACATGCAAAAACTAGTCCATAATTTGAGCTAGAAGTGTGTAATAGAAACACTTTATTATGTATTTCAAGTGCTTAAATTGGAACGGGCTATAATTTGAGTCTCTAAAATGACCGTTCAGTATGACAACCGCACAAGTTTAGGTCCACTAAGCAGCTTCCTTCCTGCTAATTCTAGAGCCAACAATAAGAAGAATGTTGATCTATTAAGTAGTAGATAATCATTGACATTGGACAGAGCTTAAGCTCTACCTTTCTCTGTTTCTGAGAGATCATATTTATTAATATGAAGCTGTTAATTTCACTATCACTGATTGAACAATTTGGACAGCTGACCCTCACTCTTCCTTTACTGGTGGCTCAGCATGGGAAATGATAAGAAGGATAATTGAACCATCTTGGATAGGTACTGTGTTACATGCAAGGCAAAAATACATTTCCTTCAAAATGACCTTCATTGTTTGGAGGGTCTAATGATATTGAATGATGGCATTTACTACTCTTTCGAGTTTTGAAGTGTAATTTCATTTGTGAACCACCATGAGTGCATACTTTGTACCGTGGACGGATAGATAGAAATTAATGCACAAATTCATACTGCGCTTTTGTGTAGAATGGAGATAATGTTTATTGAAGAACAAGAAGAAAAAAAGGAAAAGGGAGTAGCTCTCTCTATTATGTTTTATATTCATCACCACAAAGACATGCACTTGCATCCAACTTATATTGAGTTGGACATGCATGTCCAACTCCCATATAATTTTTGAGAAGGTTTGGTTTTATATATGTCCCCTTAATGTATTCAGTTTTTGACTCTTAATATACAAGTGGGTTAATGTCTAACTCCAGCCAAACAACACAACCTTAATAAATGAAGATTCTAAGGATAAGATTAGAGATTCAACATACGCCACAATCATTTATATCTCTCTTCATGTAGATGTAATGCAACATTTTACAAAAAGGACAAAGTAATATAGTTAACAATCATAAATAGATACATATGTTGTCGTTTTTTGCTTGTTTATTCCGAGGATAATAGGGAGGATTACTTTGAGTAACTTGAAGAATTACGTTTCCAACATTGGAGCTAGAAAATAGAAATGATTAACTTTCCAAGAAGCTCTCAATACCGTTTGTAGATTTTGTGCGTGGACTTTATTTTGCCCTCTTTCAAGTGGACTTCCTTCTCTTTTATGAATTCGTCAAAGTGATTATAATAATAACCCACCATAAACCCTCTCATCATAACTTCTTTACCATGTTCAATAGATTCCGAACTCCTCCTCTTTCTGTCCAAACCTACAAAGTCCAGTTCGCTTTTCGTCAGTATAGTTCTTTTCAATAATTTGAAAAGAAGAAATGAAACGTCAGATCAATGAGTTTCGAATACCAGACGATTATATATATATATCAAAAGAAGTACCTTATTGTACTCGGATATCATCCCACAAAGTGCAATACGAGCTCCGTGATTGACATGATTAAGAACGGCCTCAAGCATTTTACCACCAACATTGTCAAAATACACATCGATTCCATCGGGGAAGAATCTGTAAGAAATAATGATAATTTGAGTAAGTAATTGCTAAAAAGATAGTCCAAGAAAGATAAAAAGATATAAGGAAAAAAAAACGAAGCAACAAGAGTTTACTTGATTAATGCTGCATCATAATCTGTCTCTATACGGTAATTAAAAGCATCGTCGTACTCGTACCCACATTCTTCTTTCAAAAGCTTCACCTAAAAAAATAAAATCCAAATTACTAAGTTAAGTCAGCCAGCTTCTTTTCGGCATATGTATTTGTTGGGATATATACTATTAACCATGTGTTTGGATATAGTATTTATTATAGAACAATATTTATTCAATTTTTAATAAAGAGTTAAATAGATCATGTACTAATATGTGTGTCCTTTACTTATATAGTAGATGATTTGGTATATAGAGTTTAGCTTAAACACGAAAGATTAAATCATCGGTCCTTATAAGTATAAAGTTTATGTTCACAATCTAAGATGGAATTTGGACAAAGCCATCGGTATGATTGTAGCAAGGATTAATATAATGCATCTTCATTATGGGAGCTAGATAGTTCGATGTTTGTCTTCGAAAATGCACATTTGTATGTATTGAACGGACCAAGTAGAGATAAGTGTTTTTGTACTGAAAAAAAAATTCTCTAGTTCATTAAATGTACTTATACTCTTAATCTTGATATAATTATTATGATCAGTGTGATTTGTCGATTATTTTGATTTATTAAAAGGTATGACTCAATTACGAGTCTATGTATTCCTGGTAAATTGGATAATGGCAAAATACATTTGTGAAATAATAATTAGTTGATAGAATCCATGTCTCGACTTTGAGATTGATGATACCCCTTTATGAATGCTTATAAGTCTCATGTGAAAACTCTGCAGGTGGATTTTGTATCCGTCACATGATATAAGTTAAACGGAAATATAAAGGATTCAATTAGTCAATGAATTAAATTGTCAGTAATTTAATTGATTGGTATCTGTAATCTTAACATGGGGAGTTAAATAAGTTTTAATGTATGATTTCGAAATTGAGCGAGGAGTGCGATTCACGAATTTTTAGTGGAATAATTCGTAATTTATTATGGTAGGATTAACTCAGATATTTTGAATTAATTCCATAATAGGAAGCCTCGTTAATTAAATTCTGTGGTCCCTCCTGTGCCCGAATAATAAAGAATTAAAAGGAATCTAATTTCTTGGTGGAAAAGAAAGACCTAGCAGGTTTGGGAAAAGGGTTTAAACCCTAAAATCTGTAGTTATAAAAAAAAAAAAAAAAAAAAAAAAAGGGTCTTATTCCACAAGGAGGAAGGATTTTACAAGTTTCTACACTTTTTTCCATAGAAATTATTACAACGCAATTTGTGTTAGTATTATTCGGGTTACGCCCACACGAGGATAACGTGTGGATTTCGTTCGTCTTGAAGGCTAGATTCGAGGTTGCATTCCATGTTACATAAGATAAGTAGCAATACTATGTTTGATTAATATCTTGATTATGTATTGTAACGATTAGCGGACCCGTGGATGAGTTCGGGGTGCTCTATCCCAAGATTTTGAGTTCGAGGTTGCATTAACTATTTATAGAGATTCCTTTATATTTTTTATACTATGTTTTCTATACGATTAATACTGATTGGCGTTTAATGGTCTTGGATACCCAAAATTTCTACATGGGTCAAGTTCAATCGAGTTCAATCACCCGCTTTTATTTGCTTCATTTGCGTATGCTCGATTTCCACAGACATTTTTTTTTCTGTCTCAATTTATTTGGAGGAGTTTGGAATACAACGATCAAGTTATCTAACTTTCAGTACAAATTCAGGCAAAAATTATTTTTCAAGTTTTCAAAATAGAATTTACATATCGGAAGACTACATAAAAGAGAATTATAACTCCACATTATCAAAAATATTATTTGACTCGTCAGTTAATAATACATTCACATAAACTAAAACGAAGCAATACTAATTCTCTAGTTATTACTTATTAGATCACATAACTGTTAGTCTGTTACTATTAGTATAAAACAATCATATAGTAAATAAGTTGGCACCAATAATACCTTTTCATCAGAAACCTACACTTCCAATAACTCGACAGCCTTTAACTTTGGCTAGTTGTCCAGCTATTATTCCAACTCCTCCTGCTGCCGAAGATATGTAAACATTTGATCCTTATTATGCATTTCCTATCTTTTCTATGCCCACCCATGCAATTATACCAGGCATTCCTATGTACACCCCGGTAAAAATAATTAAATAAATTACTTGCCCTTGATTTCCAAGCAAATTAAAAATATGTGTTAGATTAATGAAGCATAGTTTAGTAGATATAAATTTATGATAAAAAAAAATTATCTTGAAAAAACAAAGTTGCAGCTTCCTTAGAATAACAAAAAAACAGCTTTTGTTTCTGCTTAAAAGCACTTTCTTTCGATGGCCAAACACCTCAAAAAAATTTAAAAAATAAAAGTTTCTGTTTAGTCTCCAAAAAGCTTCACCAAATAACATGCTACTAGCATAGGAAAATTTTCTACATCTGTTATAATTGATTTACATGCTTGGTATATATACTGACTACCATTTTTATTCTTCATGGTACAGTGCACTTCTTTTTTGGGAATTAGTTCAACAAGTCCCTTTAAAAATCTTTCGGCTCTTTTGAATTTTACTTTAACCTCAAAACAAAATTATCAAGTCATGAAGTAACGCATTAAAACGAAAATCTGTTATTATGTAATTATGCTCATTAAGGGTATGATAATCTTTTCCTAAGTTAGTTATGAAGTTGTTAAATTCTTAAGAGTCAATAGTTATAGTTAGTGAGTCTATATAAGAACCAACGGCTAAGCTTCATACTCAACTATTGTATTGAATTCTCTTCTTCTTCATCAATGAAATCTTACTCTCCTTTCTCTCTGAATTACCGTGGTTCTATTCTTGTTAAATCACATGGTATCAGAGCTTTGACTATCAATTGATTCAAAGTCTGATTTCAACTTCATCGATTCTTGGTTGAAATAGTCAGTCGAGTTCATAATCTGAAGAAATCGAAATTCTTGCTCTCTGTGCGTGTAATTCACAAATTGCTTCCGCTTTAATCTCTGTCAAGATTGTTGTTAAGTAAATTTTGAGAAAATGACAACAACTGAAGATCAAACTACTCAGTCGAATGGTATGATTCCGGCAACTGTAACTCCGGGGAGTACCAGCTCGAGTCAAGCATCTGGTGTTGATTACAATCATCCCCTTTTCTTGCATCCATCAGATATCAGTGGAATTCAAATCATATCATTTCAATTGACAGGTATTGAAAATTATGTTTTTTGGTTTAGGTCAGTGAGACTTGCTCTTTTGGGTAGAAATAAGATGGGAATTGTTAATGGTTCTTGTACTAAAGAACAGTATCCTGAATCTGTATGGAGTCATTGGGAACTTGTAGATGCCATTGTTCTTTCTTGAACAATGAATGCAGTGTCTAAGTCATTACTAGGTGGTATTATGTATGCAACCAGTGCACGATATGTATGTGAAGAACTAAAAGAAAGGTTTAATAAAGTTGATGGTTCTAGGACTTATAATATTCACAAAGAGATTGCTACTCTCACTCAAGGAACCAATTTTGTGTCAGTTTACTTTTTAAGATTGGAGAATCTTTGGGAAGAATTTGATGCCTTGTCACCAGACCCAGGGTGTAATTGTGAAAGATCAAAAGATTTTAGGTTGCATTTGCAAAAATTGAAACTCTATCAGTTCTTGATGGGGTTAAATGACTCTTATGGTCAAGCTAGGAGTCAAATCTTGCTTATGCCTCACCATCTGTTAATCAAGCATATTCTATGATTTTTAGTGATGAGGGACATAAAACAGTTGCAGCAAATTCTGGAATTCTAGGTGCAGTACCAGGTTTTAGTAGTGCAAGTTATGATACTGCTATATTTACAAGAAATGCAAGAAAGTATGATCATGGAAGGTCTCATGGGAATTGTGATCATCTAAGGTCTAATGGGAATCAGAAAAACAAGAGACCTTACAATGGGAATCTGTTTTGTGACTTTTGCAAAATCAAAGGAAATACTAAAGAGGTGTGTTACAAGTTGTTTTGTTATCCTGCAAATTCAAAGTTTAGAAGAAAGTAAATAGTTCCCGTGGTGAGGCAACATACAATGTAACATGAAGAGAATGGAAAGATGAATTCTCAAATGCAAAATGTCAGTACTCAACAATCAATGTTTAACTATGGGCAAAACACAAAACTGTATGCTCAGAACTCAAACAACCCATATGGTTCAAGTTCAAATGCTAGTGCACAAGGGTCTGGCTCTGGTGGTTCTGGTGTGGTTGGCCAAAATACTATGAATCCAATGAGTCAAATTCAAGTAGGAGGAATTCCATTCACAAGGAATCAGTATGATGAGGTAGTTCAAATGTTGAACCAAGGCCAGGACTTGTCATCATCCATCAATAATAACAACACCTCTGTGAACCTAGCAAGTAATGTGTCAGGTATGGAAACTAAGACTAAGATCATGGAAATGGTAACTTCTCATAATCTTGAATGGATTGTGGATATAGGAGCCACAAATCATATAGTCTCAGATCTTGATTTACTGAACAAAACAACTATAACTGCAATTCCAAAAAAGGTGCATTTACCAAATGGAGATATATCACTAGTGACTCATACATGGTCAAGTAACATCTCCGAGAGAAGTTCAATTTCAAATGTGTTTCATGTACCACAATTTGAGTACAATTTACTTTCAATTTCTAAGCTCACTAAAGAGCTGAAGTACTTTGCTTCCTTTTTTCCTGACTTCTTCATTTTTCAGAATCTCTTCACTGAGAGGGTGAAGGAGATTGGTAGAGAAATCAATGGATTATATTTGTTGCTGAACCATAAAAGAAGACATCTTAGTTTTGCAACTCAAAGTTCTAACTCATCAATGGATTTGTTGTGGCATAAGAGGCTTGGCCATACATCATGTTTGGTTTTAAAATGGTTGTTTCCTATTAGTATATAGACAATCAAGGAGAAAATAACAAATTGTACAGTGTGTCCATGTGCTAAACACACTAGATTACTTTTCCAATCAAGTAGTATCAAGAGTACTAGACAGTTTGAACTAATACATGTTGATCTTTGGGGACCCTATAGAGTACCTACATTTGATGGCAATAAATTCTTCTTGACTATAGTAGATGATCTTACAAGATTTACTTGGATATATTTACTTAAATAGAAGTATGATGTGTGTGTTGCTTTACAACAGTTTATGAACTACACCAGAAATCAGTTTGAAAAAACAGTAAAAACTATAAGAATTGATAATGGAATTGAATTCCTTAACTGTGTGTGTGACAATATGTCCAAATTGTTGACACCCAATTTTGGCCCTCCACATTTCTAAATTAACTAGTCAAGCTTCTTGAATTTCAAACAAAGTGAAATACGTATTCATAAAAGTCAAAAATATTTTTTTTAACTAGTTTTGGTGTTATTTTGCCATTGCACTTGGCAAAATATCGTAATATATATCACATATAATTTATCTATAATTTTAAGTATTAGTCATACTTAAAATGTGTGTTTAATTTAGTAGTTATTTCGAAGTGTCAAAATGAAAGTCATTGACGACTTAATAGTTATAATCTATTCGTATTTGAAAAAATAAATATTTTACTTTGTTGAGTAAAAGAAGCTTGATTAATTAATTGAGTAATTAATTCATCTCTTTTGGTCTCAAGTTGGCCTAATCTTAAAGAGAGGTTGCAATTGAAATATAAAAGGTTACCTTTTAAACTAATCTTTGGTCGTTCTCTAAAGGGTAAAGTACGTATATATACATATTAAGGAGAAATATTTACGAAACGTGACGATAGTTTTCTATTTACAAAACATAACATTACAAACCCTGTACAAAACATGCTTTTTTATATTTTAATTTTTTAAAAAAAATATTTTTTTATTTTTTAAAAATTTATTTTTATTTTTTAAAAAAGAAATTATTTTAAAAAATTATTTTTTTTAAAAAAATAATTATTTTTTATCTTTTTAAAAAAATTATTATTATTTAAAAAAAAATCACTCAAAATTTTATGTATGAAATATGTATATCTCGCTCAAGGCTTAAAAAGTTCACTCAAAATTTAGTGTATGAAATGTATATATCTCGTTCAATGTTTAACAAATCCGCTCAAAATTGTGTGTATGAAAACGATATGAACTATTAGTCTGTTACTATTAGTATAAAACAATCATATAGTAAATAATTTGGCACCAATAATACCTTTTCATCAGAACCTATACTTCCAATAACTCGACAGCCTTTAACTTTGGCTAGTTCTCCAGCTATTATTCCAACTGCGGCAATGTAAACATTTGATCCTTCTTTAGCATTTCTTATCTTTTCTATGCCCACCCATGCAGTTATACCAGGCATTCCTATGTACAACAAGGTGAAATAATTAAATAAACAACTTGCTCTTGATTTCCAAGTAAATTAAAAATATGTGTGAGATTAATGAAGAATAGTTTAGTAGATATAAATTTATGGTAAAAAATAGTCTTGAAAAAATTAGTTTTTTATTAATGCTGCTTCTTGAAATAAAAAGTTGTAGCTTCTTTCGAACAACAGAAAAACTGCTTCTGTTTCTGATTTAAAACACTTTCTTTTGTTGGACAAACACCTCAAAAAAAAAAAAAAATCTAGCCTCCAAAAAACTTTACCAAAAAGACTATTAGCATAGGAAAAGTTCTACATAATTGATTTAAGTTATATTGACTAGTATTTTTATTATTCAGGGTAGTGCACTTCTTTTCTTGGGAATCATGGATACCATATTAAACCAAAAGCAATTGAACTCAAGGGCCACCAACGAGAGTGAGACATTGTATTGTGTCTATATAGCGATGAGACAGAACACTCAACAGTACTAGTGTGGCATAAAGTAACAAAGTCTACGAATTTAGGTATCTCAATGTCAATTAACATTTTTCTTTTGGAAGGAAAAAGAAAAAACCTGAAAACGAAAATCAAAATATGTGTTTTTTGTGTGTGTGTGTGTGTGTGTGTGGGGGGGGGGGGGGGGTGTATATACCTAAGCAACTAAGATAATCGGGCAATGCAATTCCATGTGCAGGATTGACCTTCTGAAGCAAATTAGAAGGCATAACACCAAATTCAGCAATAGGGCAAATACGGCTAATTACTATTTCTCACTCTGAAAACTTGGGGTCTTTAGATTGAATCACCTTTCCCATTCCAAATGCTCTTATCACCTGCAATTTTTCATTGTACATATTGATAAATATCATCATACTAGAAGCTATACATTAAACTTTTCATAAAGTTGGTTGACTTGAAACAAACTTTGCAGTTTTTGTGAGTTACTTCCCATGAGATTAGGGAAGCAAATGGGCGGATTGAATCAAATATGGACGAATCAGAACATGTCAGACTCTATTCTCGTTGAAAGTTTGCATAAGTCATAATGAGTTGGATAAAGATTGGCTCAAATAACAGATGCCGATTGTAACCAACCCGCCTAACATGACACAACATCTCCTCTTAATTTGTTTAATTATTTTACTTTTTGAAAATAAAACACTATGAGTTAATAGTACTTAGTTTTAGTTCTTTCAATTTTCCGGAACTCTCGATCTCCAGACGTAATTTACTATCTTTGGTTTAGGTTGCATTTTTTTACCCATCCAGTTATACTATTTGATTCAACAATTAATTCACAAATAACTATTTCTTAGTCTCAATATTAAAAAAAATAGTTACTATCATGAAGTTTCAAATTTTGAATGTGAAATTTTATGAAGTGTCATGTCATGGAATTTCACCTTGAAACTCCATGATAGTGATTTTTTCAGAGGTAGGACTGAAAAGTAACCTGTGAATGCTATTTATACTCAATAATTTGGTGGATCTTCAATCGGTTGGTTGTCACCACATGACAATGAATTTTTCAAAGATAGAACTGAGAAACTGATCGACCTTAAATACTATTTTTACTCAATAATTTGACGGGCCTTTAATTCGCTGGATTAAGTCAACAAACGAATAAGAACTCAATCCATTTAAAAATTGGATGGGGCTCCTCTCCATTTTCCCCAAGTTCCTATTTGGATGAAAGACACATGTCATAGTTAATAATTAATGGTTGAGATCTAATTGCCCAAATCAAGGTCCTAACCATAGTTAGAATAACAAATATTTTCTTTAATTACTCTAAAAAGATTTGACAATCCCAAAATTCTAGCTAAAACATTATCTCGCCTATAAATTAATCCTAAAATTTTCTTTCTTTCCTATTTATTACGTGTCATATAGATGACTTATAAATTTTCTTTTCTTGAATTAAAATTAAAGCACGAAGTATACAAAAAAAAAATATGGGAACTTATCCAGATGGACGTAGGGGGGGGGGGGGGGGGGGAATTAAGAAGAACTGTACAAAAAAAAATTATACAAAAGAAGCAAAAAAAAAAAAAAAAAAGGAAGAGCACGTAATAAATAGGAAAAGAAAAAAAAAATTGGATTAATTTATAGGCGATATAATGTTTTAGTTAGAATTTTGGGATTGTCAAATTAATATTTGTTATTCTAACTATGGTTAGGACCTTGATTTGGATAATTAGATCTCAACCATTAATTATTAACTATAACATGTGTCTTTCATCCAAATAGGAACTTGGGGAAAATGAAGAGGAGCCCGTCCCTTAAAAATTGAACTACTTACTAAAAGTTGATTGAATTAGCCAAAAATGAAGTGGTTAGAAGATGTATAGTACACCTGGCCAAGTGGGATTTGAGGAAGAGAGAGCCCATCATCATGACCACTCAATTGAGTGCGCACATATGGATCAATGGAGACATATAGGACCTGGAATGCCACGTGTCCGTCAGGTATTGAATCCGCTCTTATCGATAAATTCACAGTGCGTAGCTTAAGATGGACAGAATTGGGAACACCTGGTGCAATGTACCACTCTCTGCTCTCCAGTACTTCCGGCACAGCCATGTTTGCGCGTAAGGACTAATGCTGAAGGGAAGCTCTAGCATTTTAGAGCGGGCACTATATGCAATATTTTTTATGTTTATGTCTCTGATTATTCTGTAGTGGATTTGTTGGTGCGCAGGATAGATCTCAAAATATATGCATAGGCAATGAGCCGTGCTAAGGCAGGTGTAATTATTGGTGATATTTTTGAGGTCCTCGGATGTAGTGGTGGTCCTTGTGCTGTATTTTTCCTAGTCCAAATTAATGGAGTGATATATATTACGTGGTGGAGAAAAATTGTGACGATTCACTTTTGCTCCATAAATGCATGCACGTTTTTAACTTCTTTTTTTTTTCCTGTCATTATTCATCATCTATACAAAAAACTAACTCACTAGAGAATGACACATTCAAATACTCAAATACCTTTGATTCTTTTTTTTTTTTTCCCATCGTGTGTTCAATATTCATATTGGGACCTCGATTAATCAGAAGTCTTGTCGTATAAGGCCACAGGGCTCAAACTTTAACTGATTCTATAACTGTTATTTCATGTGATTGATGTTGGTTAATGCAATTTGTTAACTAGCAAGAAGCAGTGTGAAGCTAGGAATGTCACTGTGGACTTATTTTCCCTACTTTCATTAGATAAGTTATTTTTCTCATTTTTAAAAGGCTTGTTTTTTAAAAAATAATTTTCCAAAATTTTTTACCAAACGAACATGAAAAAATTGGAAAATATTTTCCGGAGAATGTTTTCCTCCACACCGAACATACCCTATATGTTTCTTGAGTATTTTAGGCACGGACGAAAAGGATGATCTGATTCGACGTCCTTTGTTGCGTCACCTGTAGAAGAGTTGTTGAATGGGTTACCTATATTAAATTTTAATTTGTTCTCCGGGTTTTCCTATTTTATAGGAATTTTGCAATTTCATTGATTGACACGGGAAGAGATAGTGAAGGTCATATATAATTATGACGATTTTCAAGTCTGAAAATAATTTATGTACCTTTATTTTTTGTGATGACGATTAATAAAGCACGTGATCAAACAATTCCCATTGTTAGATAGTATCTAGCTAAACTTGTTTATGCAAACGAACAACGTAGTTGCATATGAATGTAGACAACAAGATTACAAGTCCTTATAGCAACCGAAAGAGTGAAAGGAACAAGTAAAAAATCACATGGTTTCTACTAGTTCATGGATAATTTTACATTTTTACTGCCTTTCTTTACTAAAGCTCATGTTTTAGTTGCGGTTTGAGCTTAAACCGCTACTAGACCTCGGGCACTTTCACGCTTTTCACCTTTGCTACCATTGTAAACAATGAGTTCCAACACTTAAAACTTCAAAGAATTATATCCTAAGGAACAGACGCCCTTCACAAGAATCGCAAACACTTCGAACCCGATTTCTATCAGCAATTCCAGGAGACTTTGGGTGATATTTTGAAATCTGATCCGAGTAATAGCTTTAAGGGATTTGCTTTTTCTTAGTGGTCTTGGTAGTGTCATTACACGCTTAGTCTATGGATTAAGAAATACCCGAGGGCTAGCGGTGCCTGTGGCGAATTCGAACTCGTAACATACATCTAACCCGCATATCATGCGTTGCGCTTTTACCACTAAACCAAAGTCTTGGGGTCAATTACCAATCTTACACTTAATTTGAACAGGTGATCTGAAGGCCAGATCAGAAATTCGGTCAATTAAATTGGCAGCATACCCTTGCACTGTTGCACAATGACAAATTTACAAATATGCCAACGATAAAAATGTCGAACTTCTACGTACATGAACAAATGTGTCAACAATAAAAAATATCGATCTTCTACTTGAAGTCTATGCAACATAAAGAAAAACAGATAGGGAGGAGGGCTCGAAGACTGAACCTAATAACAGTCAGTAAACATAGTTACTACCTATGCAAAGTTGAATCGCAAAATACAAGATAAATAAGTTAGGACTTACTGAATGAGGCAGATGATCCAAGATGCTTGTTCATGATACTATTGAGTACAACGAGACTTCGCGAGTAAGGAAAAGATTGCACTAATCTTCTTGTTTCACAACTCCGGAATTTTACATCATACAAATCAAAGGACTTGTATTTAAACTTATAAGTTTAAGTAAATTACCATTAATATTGATAAGGGATAGACACCCTGCACAAGAATCGCACACTTCAAGCCCAATATCTATCGCAATTCTAGGAGACTTTAGGTGATATTTTGAAATCTGATCCGAGTAAGATTGCTTTAAGGGACATGGGTTTTGCTCATCCTTAGTAGTCTTGGTATTATCATTACACGCTTATTTTATAATTAAGAAATCCCCGAGGGCTAGCGGTCATATGCTTCAAAACTCAATGAATAATGGCTCACTCCTCTATCCTACTTCACTTAAATACCAGGCTCTGTCTGTGGCAAGTTTGAACTTGTAACGTGCACCTAACCCACACATCGCGAGTTGCGCTCTTACCACTAAAGCAAAGTCTTGGGGTATTATCAATCTTACACTTTGAACAAGGAATCTGAAGGCCACATCAGAATTCAGTCAATATGGTAGCATACCCTTGCACAATGACAAATTTACAAATGCCAACGATAAAAGTGTCGAACTTCTACATGAACTAATGTGTCAAAAATAAAAAATGTCGATCTTCTACTTGAAGTCTATGCAACATAAAGAAAACAAAGAAGACACATACAGGGAGGAGGGCCCAAAGACTGAACCTAATAACCGTCAGTAAACATAGTTACTACCTATGCAAAGTTGAATAGCAAAATACAAGATAAATAATTAGAACTTGCTGAATGAGGCAGATGATCCAAGATGCTTATTGATGATACTATTGAGTACAATGAGACTTCGCGAGTAAGGAAAAGATTGTCCTAATCTTCTTGTTTCACAACTCCGGAAATTGGCAGTATAAAAATCAAAGGACTTGAGTTTAAACTTATAAGTTACCAAAAACCATGGAGTTTCAAAAAGGATAATATCCTCCGAATTAGGAAGAAGTACACAAGGCTGAATGGTAGACCAAACCTTATCTGCCAACACCCTGCAGTAATATCCGGCCACAGAATTTTGCAAACCATGTATGCTGATATTGTGCTTCAAAGCCCATTGAGTACCATTCTCATTCTCCAGCATCCAAACAAGGAAGTCAGATGCATTCCGATTGAAATAATAAAGATGGCCTCTTGATGCTCCAATAGATCCTACATACTTGTTGCTTTGCTGCTGATCTGGAAATTCAATGGTAGCCCAAGCATTTATATTTGCAAGATTAGGGTTAGATCTTATGCGTATACGAATGAGACAGCCACCACCCGATATTCTGTACAGGACTCCATCCAAATAGACTGATTTCTTAAGCCATCCTATTCCAGAAACCTTAGGCTCAAGAGGAAGTTTGTACTCAATCCATTCTCCCGTCTCAGAAGAAAAAACATCCAGGAACCGTATAGTGGCTTTACCAATGGAGTGAACGAACCGAATAATCTTGTATTCTAACGACTCGCTTGGATCGAAAAGGAGCGAACTGTCCACCAAGATCGAATTTTGATCCTGCTTTGGATTGACAGGTATAGTAATAGTTTGTCTGGTAGCTGGATTACAAATTAAATACTGGGCAGGTTCGTAGTCATTGCGGAATATAAGAAGGAAACCATTGCAGCAGTCATGTAGATTTTTAGTAGTACAGGTGAAGGGCAAGGAGTCCAAGTAGGTACCAATAGGATCTGGTTTATGGTGCCTCTGACGGTGATAAAACAGGCTATGGTAAGCTCCGTGAGGAGAGAATACTATGTTGGAAATCTTGGCTGGGTCACGAGTAAAGCAAGGACCAAAGACACCACAGATAGGGGCACAAGGTGATGGTGGAGATAATCTGGGAACACAACCATAAGAAATTAAAAAGTACCAATCATTGGACACCCTTTTGAACGAAATTAAAGGTTTCTCCGGTAACCGGCACAAAATCTCAACTTTCAAATCATCTGGTAATTTGGACCAATCGGATTTAATTTCTCCTCCAATGCCATGAATTTGGATGGATTAACTCGTACTATTAGTAATTATGCATGGATTCGGAACTAAGAACCAAAAATAGTCCTTAACATGGGTCCTGTAACGCCGTATGTTGGTTTTTTACTAAAAATCCATAAATAGTCCTGCTGGGGTATATTTCTTTGGACATAAATAGTTCTTTTTCCTTGAAAAAGTAAAATAAATGACATACAGCATAGGGGTGTTCATAATAGATCGAAAAATAGAACCAGGTCAGAAATTTTAATCAAACGAAAAAAATGTCATATTTTAGTTCGATTTTGTTTGGTTTTTGCTTTAAAAACAATTTTAGTTTGGTATTAGTTTTAAGGAAAAAGTGACTATATTACGGACTATATACTCATTCTTTCCTGGCACGGTTGGAATTTCAAATTCAAACTTCTAACCTTTGACCGTGAATTCAGATATAGAAATTTTAAGGTTTTTGAAATAAAATTTATATATTTGAAAACTGCGTAAAAAAATACTAAATTACAATAGTTAACAACTTAAAATATTTAAAAGGCATATAAAGAAATTCCGGCCAATAAAAACTTGGGTTTTTCAATTGTGCTACATAAATTGGGACGGAGGGAGTAAATTCCTATATAAAATTATAATTACATATATATGTAAATTTTAATAATTTTCCAAATTTTGTTACAGTATATTAAGGTCAATCAAATTGTGCATCTGCATTTCTAGGTTTATCAGAATTAACATACCCGCTCTCTTGGGAGTGCATTTATGTACTACACTCCAAAGTTCCTAGTATAGCATGTAAACCAATTACGGTCTCTTGAGATTCAAATTGCATTCTCATATATATGTACAAAGTATTGTTTTGTTGGTTTAGCCTTTTATTTTATCTCTTTTTTAAATGAAAAGAATGAGAGGTATTGATGTAAACATTGTAGAAGTATCCGCTGTAGCACTGGCAAAAAAGAAATTTTTTTTTTATAGAAGTGTACGACTAATATTCTAAACTGAAAAGTTCTTTGGTTCTTATTGTCGTCTTCATCATTTAAACCAAATTTGATGGTTTAACTTCGCGTGGTTGATGGGATGTCTTAATTGATTTGTGTGTAGTCTTCAAATGGTAAAAGGGCAAGAGATTTCATTTTCTCTTAATTAGGCCGAATAAGTCGTTGTCATATCTAGGTGTTCTAGCGATAATGAGTTGTTCCAATATTCTTGCACAAGTTTATACAAATTACGACATATTTGATATATTTTTATGAATATATATCAAATAAAGAGTTTGATAATTAGTATTTATTAATAAAGAGTTTGAAAAAATAATAACGAAAGAAAAAATTGTTTGATTTGCATGCCAAATAATAGTAATATCAATTCTCTAGTTAGGGAAAGAAAGTATCACAGTATTATTAGCTAGCGTTCGGCTACGGATTTTGTGAAATTTGAAAAGAAAAAAAGAGTTTTTGAAGTTGTATTGAGATTTCAAACGGAGTAAATCACACGACTCTACTATATTTTTGTTTTGAAAACACATGCAGGGAACATTTTAGAGGGGAGAAAGATCAATTCAGATTTCGGTATCTAAAATTTGAGGCAAGGGCTCTGAATTTAACACAATAAAAGGGTGAGACGGAGAGGTTCAATCTAAAAGATACTCCCTCCGGATCAAAAAGAGTGTCCACTTAGCCTTTTTTTTTTTTTTGTCAAAAAGAGTGTCCACTTATCAAATCAAGAAAGAATTAACCTTATTTTTTCAAATTTGCCCCTATTAAGTGTTATGTGACCAAATCCCAATACCTATTTAATTAGGGGCAGTTTAGTCAAATTACCTATTTTTATCTAGGAGTTAGTATTTTCTTAAGAGGTGTGCAAATGTCTAAGTGAACACTCTTTTTGATCCGGAGGGAGTACCTTTTTGGTGCAATCCAAAAAGTGTTTTTTCTCATTTCTCATTCACACCTTAAAACCCCAATAATAATTCGATAGGTCTTCAACCCTTTAAATTAAGTCAACAAAAAGATCATAACTCAATTATTACTAAGAAATTGATTGAATTAGCCAAACATGAAGTGGTTAGAAGCTAAGATAGTTAAACCTGGCCGAGTGGGTGCGGGGGAGAGAGAGCAGGGCCGGCCAGAGGGCCAAGCGGCTAAAGCACACGCTTTAGGCCCCAACATATTTAAGCTCCCTTTTTCTTATTAATAATAGTTAGTTTCATGATCATTATTTTTTAAGTATTGAATATTGTAAGATTAGATGGTACAAGATCTTTACAAAAAGGAAAAAAAATTATTTAGCAATGTGATTGGTGATGGCCGTTATGCAATTTACATTCTCACATAAATAATCATTCTTGTTTTGTTTACTTTCTAATTCTTTGTATTCTTGTCTCACTAAGCTACCTAGTATTTTTGTAAGCTATCTAGTATTTCAAAAATAAGGGAAAGGACATTGAATGAATTAAATTGCACTTTATTGTTTCACAAAATTTCAAGCATTATAGCTACTCCCTCCGTTCCATATTAGTAGTCCACATTACTAAATATATCCGTCCCAAAATGCTTGTTCATTTATAAAACCAAGATAGAATTAATTAAAATTATTCTATTTTGACCTCAAAGATTAATTATTTTTTAAAGTAACCAATATTGATTAGAGTGTAATTTATTGGAGAGAGATAGGGGTAATGTAGTAAAAATACACTTTTATTTATGATTTCTTAAAGGGCGTGTAAAAGGGAAAGTGGACAAGTAATATGGGACGGAGGGAGTAGCAAATTGAAGCTGCGGTATTTTCTTTTCTAGACCAGGTCTTATTTTTTGAGCATGTTGTTATCTTTTAAATTTCAAATTTGTTGTTTCTTTTTATAATTTTAGTCATAGGTGTATATTGTTCCTTTTTATTATACATATTAAAATTCAAATATGTCAATTAGAAAATATGAATCAGATCACTTAAAACTCGAAAAAAAGGAAGGAGACATAATTCAAACTTTAATACAATCTAAAAGAAATAGCTCTTATATAATATCTCAAAAAAGATTACATGGATCATTGATATTGTTAATTGGAAAAGAACTATAAGGAGAAATCGATTATACGAAAATTATTAACAACATTGTGTTTCAAAAGGCTAAATTAAAAAAATTAATTTCAAATTTGTTTCATAGAGTTTAAAAAGCTTAAGGCCTCTCAATAAAATGTGGCTTTAGGCCACCAATATCATTGAGCCGCCCCAGAGAGAGCCCATCATCGAGGCCACTCAATTAAGTGCGCACATATGGATCAATGGAGACATAGAGGATTTGGAACGCCACGTTCCATCTGGGATGGAATGCGATAAAGTTACAGTGCGTAGCTTAAGATGGTCAAAATTGGGAACACCCTTTGGTGCATAACTAGCAACATACCAATCTCTGTTCTCCACTTCTGGCTCAGCCATTGTAATTGTGGGTGCGCATCGACAGATTTCGAAATATTTGTATTGGCGTAATTATTGGTGGTGATATTTTTGCGCTCCCTAGATGTATTTTTTACAAGAGATCTTCATTTTTTACACATACGAAATTTGAAAAAAACAGTAAGAGATTTGAAAGGTCATTTTTTTCCTCAAATTGTAAGAGGGCAAGAGATCTCATTTTCTAGTGTGTAGTAATGGTGGTCCTTGTGCAGTACTTTTGCTAGTCCAAATTAAAGGGGTGATAGATGTTACGTGGTGGAGAAAAATTGTCACAATTCACTTTTGCTCCGTAAATGCACGTTTTTAACTCTTCTTTATTGTTTCCTTGCATTCATCATTCATCATCTATACAAAACTAATTAAATAGAGAATGATACTTTCAAATACTCAAATATCTTTGATTTTTTTTTCTTCTTGTTTCCCACCTGGTGCTTAATATCCATAATGGGGCCTCGATTGATCAGGAGTCGCGCCGTATAAGGCCATAGGGCTCGAACTTTAACTGTCTTTAACTGATATTTCATGTGCTTGATGTTGATTAGTGCAATTTGTTAACTAGCAAGAAGCAGTGCGAAGCTAGACAATTTTATCGGGCTCTTCTCTATTTTTCCATTTTCTCCAGTTTTCTTAGTTCCTATTTAAATTTCTGACACTTGTTCCTTTTAAATATTAAATGTCCAAATTTATGTAATCCAACAATAGTATTAACCATGATTAAAAGGATGGATTCACCCGTTAATCTTGAAAAATACTCTTTAACTTTGATTAAAGAAAATCTCTCGCGAAGTTTTGGCTACCATTAAGAACACGTCCATGTATATACTTCGTGATCTCCTTATTAGGAGTCACCAAGAATATTGAAAAAGCAACCGAAAAATCATGTTTGAAGAGTTTGATTATCATATGGAATCTAAGGGAGCCTAAACACTGTGATTACACGAATTGCCACAATGTAACATGCCTGGGACAAGTCAATACTATTCCCTCCATCCATTTTTACTTGTCCTGTATTGACTTGGCACACCCTTTAAAGAACATAAATAGAACAACAGTTTTACTATGTTATCCCTAATTATTACTAAGTCATCTAATATTTTTCTAAAATGCCCAATAGCTGTTTTATATCTTCGCTACGAAAATGTTGGTTGAAATCAATCAAATATACTTTAAAAGTTATACAGCTACTAACAATTCATTGAAGTTCTTAATCCAATAATTAATAGTAAGGGTAAAATAGGTATACAATGGTAAATTATTTCTTGATTTTCTAAATTGGACAAGTAAAAATGGACATATATTTTTAGGATAAAGGACGAGTAAAAATGGATGGAGAGGGTATATGTTTCGTGAATATTTGAGGCAAGGACAAAAATGATGATCTGATTTGGACGTCCTTTGCTGTGTCACATATAGAAGGGTTGTTGATTCGGTTACCTATATTAAATTTTTATGTGTTCTCTGGGTTTTCTTACTTTTATAGGAATTTTGGAATTTCATTGATTGATGCGGGAAGAGATAGTGAAATTCATTTAAAATTATGACGATTAATTCAAGTCTGAAAATAATTTATGTACTTTTGTTTTTTTGTGATGATGATTAATTAAGTACATAATCAAACAATTCCCAATATTGAATAGTATCTAGCATAACATGTTTACTCACACGAGCAACGTAGTTGCATATGAACATGGACAACAAGAGTCCTCAAAGCAACAGAAAGAGTGAATTGATCTGCGCCATGTCCTTTGTCTATAATAGGCATTAAGTGATAACAACTTGATAAAAATGATAATCAACCTGCTATATTTGGTTAAACTACATTGATAGAGTAAAAAAAATTATAAATTTAATGTGTTCAGATAAAAATGATAATCAACCCACTTCACTGCTACATGGAAAATTTGGCTTAAAGCAGAAAGTTTACTATTATATTTGTTCTCTCTATAAAATTGTAATTGTAGGTATTCTACTCGTTTCTTTACTCTAATAATAAGATTGATTCTAAATCTAAAGTCCGTTTTACCTTTTTTACTTTTTTGTTAAGAAAAGTTAAAACCTAAGTGATATCATCTCTTTCTTTTGTAGGTTTGTTTATTTTTTAGTTTAGTTTAGTGGAATTGTATATTTGGAAATATTGTTGGTAACAATGTAATTTAGGAATGATAGATAGTTAAGTTTCTTAGAGTATAATTAACAAAAAGAGTCTTCTAAAGTTTAAAAGGTTGTTTCTTTTTGTTGAAGTTAAACTTTACAATTTTTTACATTAAAGAACAAAACCTATGTAAATTTAAAGTTTTTTTTAATCGTTTTTTTATATATTGATAAAATGACTAAAAGTTATGAAAATGAGAAAAAGTATAACTTGTCTTGCTCAACATCGTTCATTCATAATGTCACCTATTATCATCTATCATTGAACCCGCTTTATGTGTTTGTGTTTAACTTAAATTGTAAGAACAAAACAGTAGCAATGAGATATAAAACAAGGAGATATATAAGATATCGTGCAAATGCCTCTAATCTTAGTTAAGAGTAGCAGCATAAACAAAATTTTCAAGTTTCATTAATCAAATGATATACTGTAAAGACTAGAAGGTTGAAGTTGTTTAGTAACATTAAAGAATCTTAGAACATCTATCCATTGCTCCCACTTCTTTAGCCGATGAACAGTTATGGTATCCGGAATAACCTCATGTGAACATCTTCCATTAGTTTCTGGATAGTCATACATTCTTGGGTTGTTTGTAAACTTGTTATTTGCTTTATTCCCCAAATTTAGCCATTGATCAACCAACTTATCTTCAGGTCCATAAGTATTGTTCTCAGGAATGTTAAATCTTCCGATCCATTTCACTAGATCCCATGATAAAATAAACCCCATTCCGGACATACAATGAACATAGGGGTTCATGCTAGGACAGGGTATAACAAAGCCATAATATAGATCAACTCTAGGTAGTGGTTGGAGACTTGGAGTGATGTTGCTAACGGTGCAAGCCTCAAATAAACATCATCATCAGCCTTCATGACATAGTCATAATGAGTTGGAAGGATTCGATGAAGGGTAGAAAAGTAAGTTTAAATTTTGCCGCTATTCATGTTCTCTGAGCAATTGAGGACGATAATGCATGTCATTAAAACGCACGATCTCTAAGACGATGGAAGTACGTTATTCTTGTTGGGCTAAAACTGTCCAAAGATACTCTTAACATGATGTGATATTGTCCGCTTTGGGCCAAGCATACGATTTTCCCCCAAAGGCCACATCGTTAAGAGATCCAACTCCTTATAAGTAGCTCCTTTTTCTTTTCAGCTACCAATGTGGTACTTTGTTCTCACACCCAACAATTTCCCCCTCGAACTAAGTTCCACATGGCTCATTATCATACCACGGGTCAGAGATTCAACATGTCTGTGTGCCACCTACATCGTCAGAGTATTTACGGCCACCAAATCCCAAAGTCATGGAATGCGTCTTCAAAGCTACGGTAAAGGTCGTAAACCGGCCCATAGACGGCAAAGGCACTAAGCCGCGCCCACGTCACACTCCGCCATCTTCATACTCGTCCCGCCAAACCATTGGCTCTGATACCAGTTGTTGGGCTAAAACGGTCCAAAGATACTCTTAACATGATGTGATATTGTCCGCTTTGGGCCAAGCTTGGTACGGTTTTCCCCAAAAGGCCTCACATCATTAAGAGTATCCAACTCCTTATAAGTAGCTTCTTTTTCTTTTCAGCTACTAATGTGGTACTTTGTTCGCACACCCAACAATTATTGGTAGGTTTTTGGGTTTTCCCTTCCTATGTAGAATTGGATTAATAAAACCCAATCCAATTTGGACTAGGCCAATTTTACCCAAAATTTCCTCTATATATAGGAACAATTTAGGTCTTATTTTTACAACACAAGAGTGAATTTATAGCAGCCATATAGAGAGAAAAACGTGAGAGAAAGGCGATTTTCGTCCGTAAATTTTCTGCTACGACGAGTCATGCTTTAAATTTTATTTCTCGATTCGTTAACCGTTGGATCGTGCTGAAATGTGAACTGGGGGTTCTCAACATCTGGTTCTTCGATTTCAATGGTGAAGATCGGATTTTGTGGTCTGTAACTCCAGTTTTCGAGTACGAATAGTAGCTCATTTTTTGGAGTGATTTCTCTATTTTCTTCACTAGTTTTGGTGCTATCTTTTATGTATTGTTGCTCCGTCCTTGGCTTTGTTGTTGTAGCCATTTGGAGAATATTGTTGTAACTCTTGTTATTTATAGTGGAGCTTTTGTGGGCTGGAGGTCCCGTGGATGTTTCCTCTTCACCTTGAAGGGGTTTTACCACGTAAATTTGGTGTCTCTTCCATTCGATTTATTTTTGCTTGCTTTGCTATTTTATTGTTGGTATAGCTGCTGCCGCCCGGATTTCCATTTGTACTAGTGTTTATTGTCTTCTCTTGGTTCAAATAGTGTGGGAAGTTTTAACTTGGGTATTTCTTCCGCTGTTACCTCGTCGTGCAATTTGGTTATTGCTTGTTTCTTCCCAACAATTCTGAACTGGTAATGTTGCGGAATATGAACTTTATGTCGATACGAGCTATGGGCGTGGATTGAATTCCATATACAAGACGAAGAAAATATCGTCTCTCAAAATTTCCTGATCGTGTAAAGATTCCTACTAAGAGGGTGAATTGTGCGTTCATCTAGGTCGCACTTTGTAGTAAAACGGTGTTGTTCAAAAAAGTTGTTAACGAAAAGTTTAAGCGAATAATAAATGATATAAAGAAGATGAAGATAAGTATATCAAAAAAAGATAAAGAAGCCAGAAGCAGCTTCCTCCCAAGCATCCTAATTTAGAAATGCTCTAAAAGGCATATCATTAAATATTTAGACAAAAAGGAGCCAAGTTTGAATACTAAAAAACAGATTTGGTGCTTTGTTTCTTAAAAAGACTCATCATTTATAAGGAAAAAGGCCTTGTCCTTATATGACATGGTTAATGGTATGAAGAGATTTTAAAACTTCAAATTGTGTCATGCTTTGTATGCAAGGAGTAACTAATCTTGTGAGAATATATGATGAGGTGCTTAGAATGTGAACAATTTAACAAAACTGTTTAGATATTATTGAAACTTTGGTTTCACTTGAATTTAAGAGAAATCAAAAGTCATTATGTTACCAAAATTGTAGTCCTGTAACATGATAATTCCATTATCTCATTTATTTGTGTAACAGATAAATAAGTATAAATTTTGAAAATATTCCTACTGCTATACATAAGGGAGAATACTCATTTTTTGTAGTCCTCACATGAAGTTTTTTTGTCTCTCTTTACCGTAATTGAATTTTTTATCAAATTGTAAATCCTCACACATTTTGTTAAATTTTAAGAACTTTTGTCATGCCACTAAAAATGATGATGTCATGGAAAAGGATATAGTGGCCCCCACAAAGCACACTAATACATATTTGAGTCTTTTATGTGAAAATATTATTAAATTTGTTTCAATAGATTTTTTTCTTAAGAATTTATCATAGGCACGTAAAGAATTATCCAGTCATTCAAATTCTATCTTATTAAAATATTATTATTATAATATTATTTATTATGTATTGATGTTATTTACCATTTATTATTTGCTATTATAAATTCTTTTCTGTACCGATTAAACATATTTTTTTTAATTTCTCCTATAATTTTATGTCTACATGCTCGCAAATATAAGTAGTTAACAAAGATTTCACTTAAGGTAGGATTAAGTTTTAAATAAAGAATAAATACAAATAACTTATATCATTGTTAAATACTTTGAAAATGTATCAAAAGTGTAAATTATAGTCCTTCTGTCTCAATCAAAAAATGAATTCCGAAGTATAGTAGTTAATTAATCAAATTTTACGTGCGCACACTTTTAATGTAAAATTTACTAATAAATTTATCTATAAAACATTATATATATATATATATATATATATATATATATATATATATTATGAAAATGTTTGAAAACAAAACTGTAGGTAAAGAAAATACAATTTGATCTCCGAACAGTAACAATACTCAACAATTGCAAAAAGTAGATTTTTTTTTAATATTACAATATTTTGTGAAATACCGGATATTAATATTTTATATAATTTAGGAAAAAATAGGTAATATTTTATTCATCGACATAAAGGTTATGCGAGCAGTTGAACTAATTACAACCTAAAGCCTTTGCATACTTTACAAAGCTTCTAAAGATTCTACGACAAATTCAGCATCCTCTACAAAAACTCTTAACACCAAAAATGTAAAACATAAATACAATTCATATTAACTATTTGAATGGAACTATATCTATCTTCAAAGCATTTATTATTTATTTCTTTCTTTCCAAATGGACCACCAAAAGCAAGCCGAAATTGTCTTCCACTACTTTTTTCGCATACCATTTCTTCCAGCAAAGCTCCATCTACTTAATAGAGCACTAGTATGATCTGCCATTTCCCATTTCACATTTCCCAAAGGGGCAAGACTGGGCTCACTTTTCGGGAGCCGAAATTTTGTGATATTTTGAAATAAGTTACTTCAGAATGTTATTTTTTTCTATGGTAATTGTTTATGCATTTTTCACTGTTAATCTATCTATTATCGAATCTTTAATTGCTGCAATTTGGTTAATTTGTTGGTTCGGCTAGAATTTTGTGAAATGCTTGAAATGAGTTACTTTGATTCATATTTTCGGCTATGGTAAATGCTTATGTGTTTTACTCCATTAATCTGTCTGTTATCTACTCTGTAATTGTTGCAATTTGGTTAGTTTATTAGTTCAACTGGAATTTTGTGAAACAATGAGTTACTTCTGATTGTTATTTCGGCTACAGTGATTGTTTAAGCATGTTAATTCGTCAATCTGTCTATTATCGACTCTTTAACTGCTGCAATTTGGTTAGTTTGTTAGTTCAATCGGGAAAAGATTTTGGAGGGAGGGTTGAACTCACTTTTAGGGGACCATCCTAAGCACACTTTTAGGGGGCCGGACTGGGCTCAATTTTAGGGGATCGTCCTAAGCACACTTTTAGGGGGGCGGACTAGGCTCACTTACCCTCTTGTGGGTCATCGTTGTGCAACAGAACAATGCCAAGGAGCATGCATTGTACAATCGCTCTTTCATTAATTGAACATTTATCTACCTGATCAAAAAAAATTATGGATGTTGAACATGATTAATGAGCATTAAGTAATGACCTTACTTTGTGCTGGAAATCAAGTGCTTATTGTTAGAAGTAGTCACAGCTTTTAAGCTTGACCTTGTTGTTCGATTTTAGTCTATGATAGAGATTATTGATTTACCAACAAAACTTCTAGAAAAACATCCAAATTGTCAATGTGTTATATATTTTGATTTTCAGCTTTGCAAGTAACTATCACATTAAATTGCTGTAAAATTCTAATGTTGTTGATGTTCTCTGTCTTCGTTGTAATCATGGAGAAATTTGAATATATACTTCGAGAGGTTGTTGATACACTTACCGGTATTTAAGATTGCACTTTGACCTTTGATGAATAATACCGAAAAGTGTTCTTCAACAACTTTTTTCAACTAACCGAGGTTCAAAAATGTATAACTGCCTTAAAGAAGTACGAGGGCGAAGGTCTTATCGCAAATGGCAAGTTTGCATGCAGAGAAAATGAAGACAGCTACAGAGAAGTGACACTTTTGGAGCCTTTAACCCCATATCAATCTTGGCTAAAGCGAAAAGCAAAAGTTGATAGGTGGGAATATAATAACGCTAATACAAAAGGTATCGATCATGGCTTGTCCTTCAAAGTGTTTTTTAGTAAGTTTTATTTCTTATTTTCTATCGTAAATCTCATATTAGGAAATCGTTCTCAACATTTTATTTTTTATTTTTTTGTAGCCCGAAATGAATTAGCTCCGACACGGATCACTCAAAGTGAACTTTGAAAATTCTACTAAACGCAAGATTGAATATGAAGTATTATATTTGGCATCACCCCCTCTAAAATTGTAGCACTTAATCAGTTCTTGATTTTCACTTCTTTATATTTTTTTCTCTCCGACTAGTACAATAAGCATAAAGTAAGCTCTAATACATTCTTGGTGCATTATCATATGAAAAGCCGTTCATAAGTTCGAAAAGACCACAACCTTTTTTATGTTTCAAAATATGATGGAATAGTCTATCCACTTTGCAATTTCGTTTGCTTGACTGAAAATAATGAAAATAAAAAACTAGTCACCAAGTACTATTTAAAAAATTAATAACACATTCAGATGACAATATATGCATCACAGTATATCTTACCATTGTCTTTTTTTTTTTTCTTTTTTTAATTAAGCCACCTTCCTGGTGGGGGTTATGCAAACCCCTAACATGTGTATTTATCAAAGTCAAATAAACAAAAAAGGTATCTGAAGCCTAACCTCTTAGCAAAAATAGAAGATTGTGGACAAATCCACGGCTTTACAAAGTTAAACCTACTTCTAAACAACCTAAAGACTGAAAGAGAAGGCAGTAAAAAACAAATGAGAGGGATTCTCTCTTTACTCATATACAGCTTACAAAAACTTAGCACCTGGATGTAGAGACTATGCAACATCCCCATAGATGATTTCATGATGTTTTTTGGTCCTAATTCGAAAATTAGGAATCTTCCAAGTATCCATATTAGTGCATCCTTTGACCTAGTTTGGGAGCTCTTCATAGGACAAATCTGACGTTTGTCTTTGAAGTTAAAGAAGCTAATTAATAACTTAATATATTTAGAGACAAAATAATACTTTGGAGGATCATTTTTGGCAGCCTCCTCAACCAATGACATGAAATCCAAGAGATTCTGCACTACATCATCTGCTTTTTCTTTCTTCTCGAGATCTACAACTACCGAAAACAAGAACAAATTAAAGAAGCGCATTTGAAAAGAATGGTAATATCCAAAAATAATAATTTCTACACACTAGTAGAATTAAGAGTCGTTCATGATCTTCTTCTTTTCTTTACAGGTTCTAAAGATGATACTTTTTGTTCTTTCTCCACATCTGTTTTTTGTTGTTTCTCCACGTTTTCTCCCAAGAAAAGCATTAAGAAAGTAAGAAAGGTGGTTAACATCATAGAAGGAAAAAAGTAAAAATGATAATGTTTGAAATTAATAGGATAAGTAAACACACCAACAAGATTGTCCAGAAAAAAGTTGCAAATCCGAAATTACCATCATTTCCAAACATGATGCCACTTTTGAGGTTTTTATGGGAAACCTTATCTCTGTTAATCCTTTTCACCGCCGAACCAATTTGACTTATCCAACAAAAAAAAAAATTAAATTGTCGAGAACAACTTCCTAATATGAGATTTACAACAAAAATAAAATAAAAATTTAATACAAAACACATTTGAAAGACAAGCCAAGACCGACGTATTCGGTATTAGCGTTATTATATTTTCATGTATCAGCTTATGCTTTTCGCTTTAGCCAAGATTGAAATGAGGTTATCGACTCCAAAAGAGGCACTCCTTCCCGACCCCCTTCATTGTCTTTGCTTGCAAACTTGTTATTTGCGACAAGGTTGACAGTTAGTATAGATTACATGGAGGAAACAAAAAGCCATAATTATTGCATATATGATATATCTTTGGTTTCCGTCTTTACCTATAGTACGTATAACTTGTAGAAACTTTCATGGGCCCAATATTTTAAGCTAACCCGTTGGGTTGGTATGTTAACCCAATTTGACCCAATATTTTCATGAGTTATTTAAGGTCAACCCAATTTGACCCACTAGCCCAAATACTAATAACCCAACCCTTTTAAATTCATTGCCACCTCTGGTACGCACTAGTCTATTGTATAAATTCTCATCCACTCTTTCAAAACCCACTCTAAAACCTAATATTTACTTTCAAACCCTATCCCTAAAATGGCAAACTGTTGCGCCGCATGTGCCATCTATGAAGGAGCATTAAAAAATTGTGGAGGTTGTGTTCTGCAAGGTCACTTCCATGGAGGCAATGCGAATTAATTATGGAATTTGATTACGCACTTTGGAGGGAAAAATGAATTGGCTGTTGTAATCAATGTTGTACTGCCAGATCAAAGACAGACATTTATTCAGAATGCTTTACTTGAATATCAACGTTCTGCCAAAATGCACGAAGTCGTTGGTATTCTCATGACGTTTGAGGAAAAAGTTCTTGAAGGCTGGCCGACGTGGCCGATCATTGCCGATATGCCGTTTTTTTTTTTTTGATTCGCCGTACAGCACTATCGCCGACGCGCCGTACGTTGGCTCGATGAACAAGCTGTTAATGAACAATTGCTGCTTTTGGTCCCTCGACTCTTTGAGGTCCTACCGCCCGCTGTCCAATGTCTTCCTGCTGGTTCGTTTTCCGTGACCAATGGGGTACTCATGTATAGGCTCCAACTTATGGTGCCTTCTCTCCGAGCATGTCTAGCTCCCCTAGGTCATACTATGCTGGAGTGGAGGTCGACATCGAAGAACGAGCTCACTTCATCCATCGTTGGTCCAAGGATGTCCTTGAGGCCTTTTGGGAAAAACCGTGTGGACTTGGCCCAAGCGGACAATATCACATCATGTTAAGAGTATCTTTGGGCCGTTTTAGCCCAACAACTAGTATCAGAGCCAATGGTTTGGGGGGACGAGTATGGAGATGGCGGAGTGTGGCGTGGGGCCCGGCTTAGTGCCTTTGCCCTTCTATGGGCTGGTTTATGACGTTTACTCGTAGCTTAGAAGACGCATTCACAGCCTTTGGGCTTCAGTGACCGTAAATACTCTGACGATGTGGGTGGCACACAGACATGTTGAATCTCTGACCCGTAGTATGATAATGAGCCACGTGGAACTTAGGTCGAGGGGGAGATTGTTGGGTGTGCGAATAAAGTATCACATTGGTAGCTGGAAAAAAAAGAAGCTATTTATAAGGAGTTGGATACTCTTAATGATGTGAGACCTTTTGGAGAAAACCATGCGGGCTTGGCCCAAAACGGACAATATCACATTATGTTAAGAGTATCTTTGGGCCGTTTTAGCCCAACAGTATTAGCTCTTCCTAATTTCAACCGGTCTTGGTTGAAACGATGCATGTCAAAATGCTTGTGGATAATAATAATTGTTGCATAACAATAAGCTTTTTTGGTGAACAAGTTGTTGGTGAATATTATTTATGAATATTACCATTCTATGTGTGAAAAGAAATTTCTAGCTCTACTTTATGGTTCGTAGATTATTGGAGACATCACTTACAATATAAGCATTTTGTAATCATGATAAATCATCACAGTTTAAAGTACTTATCGGAACAATGGTGACAACAACATTCAACAGAAAGGGTTAATTAAAAATCGTTGGGCCCCGAATTATGAAATGCAAATACAAGAAAAATGAAAATAAAGTAGCTTCATGCATTGTCAATATATATATAATCAAAAGCAATACTAAGTGCCATATCCGTTGGTAATACCAACTTGGATGAAGGAGCCACAAGATAGCAATGAAACAAACACTCATGCTAAGGAAGTGCTCACTAAACTACTCTTAGACCTACGATAATTTGCCAAACTTCACAACGTGGTATAATGGACCTTGAAAGAGGCAGGCTTACTATATATTGGAATTGCAGTGAATTTAAGGAAGCAAATCATCACAATACCCATGAATCACCTATTGGGGACATTCTGGACAATTAGTAACATCAAAGAGAATCAAAAGTTATTTTATTGGCTTGTAGAAGAAGGAAGTGGTAGAATATGTCAGCAATTGAGACAGTTGTCAGAGGAATAAAGAAGAGAACACACATTATCATGGGCTACTGCAGCCTCTCTCAGTTTTTATTTTTATTTTTATTTTTTACTGTTTACTTTCTTTAGATGTTGAACCCCCTTATAGAAATTTCTGGATCCGTCACTGTCAGTATGATAATTAATATTTGTAAGGAGTAAATACTAACTTGGATGGATCATGAGTAAAGCCGGGACCAAAGGTACCACAGATAGGGGCAGACAGTGATGATGGAGATAATCTAGGAACACAAGCACACAAAATAAAAAACTATCAATCTTTGGACACCCTATAGAACGAAATTAAAGGTTTGTCACAAAATCTCGACTTTCAAATCCTCGGGCAAACTGGACCAGTTCGACTACTCAGAGCTATATAACGACTCCTATACGTCTTGCTCTTTCACATTACCAACCGAGCTTTCCTCCTAATGCGGTTTATCTCTCTTGTATGATTTGCGGGATATTACATTGGAGAGAGGTTTACCGCATCTGGATAGTAACTGCGGGTTCCCTTGTTAAAAAATGTATTATTATTCCACAAATAAAGAGAAAAAGATGAATTCAAATTCTATATTTGTTTCTTTATTTCTACACAAGAATGGAAAATATAGTTAATTTGTATGTTGAAATAAAGGTAAAGTTTATTACCCCTGTAATACATAAAAGTAAGATTAATATACACATTGTGGTAGTGTTGTCAAAAATATTACTAGTTGGTATAATATCGTTTTAAAAATTTTATACACTGTTGCATATTACTGACATTTGACATACTTGTTGATATGCTATTGGTATATAAATATTTAAAATGTTGAATATCATGTTTATATATTATAACGTTTTAAAAATATAAAGTGTTCTAAAATTGTTGCTATTGTATATATATGGGATAATTTTAGAGACCTCGCTTGTAGTTTGACTTCGTAATATTTACCTCCTTTGTAGTTTGTGATATTATGTTCGTCTCCCTTATTTTGATTTCTTGTTAACATTATTTCAATATATTCAAAATTAATTGCATTTTGGCACCGCAATCTTGTCTAGTCTCACCTCAACTTCTCTCTTCTCATGCGACTCATGTTCAACATATTTATATATATATTGACACTAAATTACTTGCGTTTTTATCTCTATTTGATTATATTTCATGTTAAATATGCCCAACTTTACTTAGCTATTGATGTTACACTGATTTGAATGTTAATTGTTGAATTAGGGTATTATTGAGAAGAGCTAAAATTTGGAGTCGAAACCGCTAGATTTGTGCTTTAGCAAGAAAATGCATGAAGCAAAAAATTTGTGCCTTAGCACAAAAATGCACGAGAAGGAAGTGAAATGATGTCACGACCCGACTAGGGGTCAGCGACCGAGCACCGGTGCTACCCCGGCCGGAGAGGGCCCATCATCATATAATCACATAATACTTAGGTGAGCCATGATCGTTCAAATATTATAATTATACACCGTAATAGTCCCATTGGACAACAGCCATCATATATCATATCACGGGCATACGTAAGCCAACAACGTACATGGGTCGACGAGGCCATAACAAGATGATATACAAAATATAAGCCGACAAGGCCGAACATATCTATCCACATACACGCACGTGACTACGAGCCTCACAGATTTGACATATCATATGAGCGGACGGACCCCGCTATGCCCATAATTATGTACACAAAAGAATAAGTACCCAAAAGCTACGGCTCAAATGAGATGGAGCTCTGCTTGGACTGAAATCTCGTGTTGTATGCAACGGCTATGAGTCCATCGTCTCCCCGCGCACTGCGCGGGTATGACGCGGCCGTCCACAAACAAAAGGACGTCGGTTACGAAGAATGTGCGAGTATGTAAAGCATGATCAACATCAATATAGCAACATAATAGGCAACGTACGAAGTAGCATGAGGGGAGACAATAACATCATCGTCATATCACTTTCACCGCACACATCGTCTTCGTATCCCCGCTAATGGTAACCGTACCCCTTTTGTGTTTGTTCTCACATACATGCACTCATCTACATTCCTTTACAAAGTTTTGCACATTCGCATTCATATCACATACATAATCATATCATATACAAAGATTTACATAAACCCTGTGTTAGCACTTACATAGCCTTAACATATTCGTACTCTAATTGATGTCATTGTGTGTGTACTTATAGCTTATTCTTACTCATATAGATATCGCATACGTAGCATTCATATAATGCGTGCCCGACCACGAAGGCTCGGTGTTTCATATCTACTTGGCCAACCAAGGCTCGAGGTAGTATCTACACATTAAAAATCTTGTGAAAAGAAATGTATCTACCGGCCTTACCAAGAGATTCGGGGTTGTCCATACAATATAGGCGTGCGTGCGTTTCGTAATCGTATACATACCCTAGACATATATTCATATACATATATTCTTATACATATGCTCTTATACACCTATTTCTACCCGGCATCGCGAGCTCGGGGACTCATTATAGCCCTTACATACAAGCACCCATACATATAATAGCTCGTAGGCATCTTTGACATCATTCTTCCTTTGTCATTATACTAACATCAACACTACCGTTACATCTACATTATAGACTTGCTAGTCATATGAGGAACTTTGGTCAAGCAATAGTACATATCAGGGATCGTGAGCTTATGAGCTCGGAATGTCAACCAAGTAGGCCTGGCATACTCATATAGAGGAATTAGGAATTTGGCCAAGAACCATGCCTTATGAAAGAAGGGTTAGCCTTACATACCTTTTTGTCGCACTATTCTATGCTCGTACGACTCCTTCCGATGATGCGTTTAAACCTTCATTAATATCATAACAATGGCACATTAGTCATACACATTATGCTCTCTATCTAGGTTTCTCAATTTGCTTCTAATCTACCCATAATCATGGTCATAATGCCCAAATTCATCCATTCATCTAAAGTGTCTAGTTCATGTTCTTAACACCATTTATAACACATTTATATCACAACCCAACAACATTCATGATTGAGATAATCTAGGAACACAATGCACTCAAAATAAAACTATTCATCATTCACACCCAATTTGCTATTCTCTTATAATGACCAAGTATCTCAACTCCCAAATACCTTAAACAACATATAAATATCAAATCTTACCTTAGATGCTTTAGGAATAAGCCTTGGTTGCTAATACCAACCGAGCAAAACCCTAGTTTTCTCTCCATTTGGATTTCTTGGAGATCTTTGATGATTTCCTTTACTCTTGCTCCTTGTTATTTAGTGTTGTTGATCCTCAAATATCCTTGAAAACTTGTATAATAAATGTAGAGAGAGATTCTAGAGAGAAGTAGTGAAATGATGAAAATGAAATAAACAAGTCTTGGTCCTTATATTTAATGACTTGAAAATCATGGGAAGGGGGGAACAGTGGTCGTCCGTTTTAAAAAATTACGGTCCGTATTCCACATTTGACATACTTGTTGTCCCTCGCTATTGGTATATTAAGCTGTTGAAATCGTTTATATACCTTTTAAAAACATGCATGGTGATTTACGACCATGGTATTACGGCCGCAAATCAGAGACTTTTCCCTCCCTTTGACTTCGTATTTAACCATTTCTGATATTATGTTCGTCTCCTAGTTGAAGTTTTTAACATTATTTACGACCTCGCATTTTGGCACGGACCGTATACCTCAACTTCTCTCGGTCATTTGCAACATATTTATATATATATTTTATTTCAAATTACTCGCAACTTTTCATTTTTATACTTTCGTTCTAAATATGTCCTCATCCATTTTCATTTAGCTATTGATGTTTCACTAGCTCATTTACTTACATTGAATTAGGTATGAAACATTATACACTCGCACTTTCGCAAGAAATGCATCACTAGTTCAAAAAGACGTACCACACAAATTTTCCGAAGTGTAACAAATGATAAGAAAGGCACCTCGTCTAAGAGTTAAAGCGTCAACCTAAGACCCAACCAACACAGAATTCTGCATAGAAACAAGCAAAAAGAGGAGTATACATATGAGGGTTTCATGTCAAGAACAGGGGTTTGGCGTGTATAATAGCAATCGTGATGCCAGTTAGGATTCACACAACACAGTTCAAGAACAAGTAGATACAACACAACACTAAACAAGAACAACGAAGAAATCAGCAAGGAAGTGCGGAATACTTACATTCCTCGGGCAAACCAACAAGATACAACAACAAGAACAAAAACGAAACTCCTTTTATAATGTTTCCGGAAGAAAACATCAACTTAATGGAAGAGGAGTAGAGTTTTCGGTGTTCACCGACATGGAGCCGCAAGAAGCGAACATTCTAGATAAGGTTTCCTACTTTGATTTGTTGTTTCTATTTCCTTATTTTCCTTTTGTTTTTCTTTTGCACCGAGGTTTGGGCTTGTTGGACCCAAATTGGGCTTGGACCATTTCTGCATTTTGTTTGAATAAGGGGAAAGATCACGCATGCCCCTTCAAATCAAAATAATTATCCGTCCATACCCCCATTATTTTTGTACCCCCAGAAAAAATTAAAATATTTACCCGAGAGCCCCCCAGTTATGATACCAACATGATATATAAATATACTGAGATGGTATCATGGAAGATGCTTCAGTCCTTCTGTTAGTCCTCCATGATACCATCATGGTATATAACTATACTGAGATGGTATCATGGAAGATGCTTCAGTCCTTCTCTTAGTCTTCCATGATACCATCATGGTATATAAATATACTGAGATGGTATTATGGATGATCATGTTCATTTATTCAAAAAGACACACTTTTCTCGAAAAAAAACCTCTATGATACCATCGTCTTCTATACATATACCGATGGTATCATGAAGGACTGCTTCAGTCCTTCAATGAGACACTCCTCAGGACTATGGTACCATCATGGTATATAAATATACCGAGATGGTATCATGGAGGATCGTTTAAATCCTTTCTTAGTCCTCCATGATACCATCGTGATATATAAACATACTGCGATGGTATCACCGAGGGGGGGGTTTGGCCGAAGGTTATGTCAGGTAAATATTTTCAGCCGGTGGGGGTAGAAGCGAAAATAGTTTGGGAGGGGGCATGGGTGGGTAAATATTTTGTATTTTAGGGCTATTCAAAGGATGTTTTCCCTAAATAAAGTGTCCTTTGGGTGATATTAACTTTAAAAAAAAAAAAAAAAAAAAAAAAAAAAAAGACCCAACCAAGGTCAAGTGGCGCGCTAAAGCGAGAAAGACAACTGAGAAGAAAAAAGTGAAAAGAGCTTAAGATTGAAAACGCGTCCGAGTCAGAAATTGGGCAAAAATTAAAGAAGGGTATTTTTGTCATACGAATTTTGCACAACTTATATAATCTGTAAATTCAAATGTTGGGTCATTCTACACTTTTGAGCGGAGGCAACATTTGGAAGAAAGAAGATTCATCATAAAGTTCTTTCTTTTTCAATTTTTTGTTGATTTTTATGTTTTGTTTGGATTTAGGTGAGATTTCATGATTATGTGTAGCGAAACTCATATTTTTTGTGGTTATAATTCCTAGCATGAATGTGGAATTTATGATATTAGTTTGGCTGATTAATTTATCAGTATTAGGTTATTTATTATTCATATCTTGCGCATAGTTATTTGATAATTTGACCAACGACTAGATATAGGGCATATTCTTGAACCTACTCATAATTAGAGGATTGATTCGCAAATAAGGATAGACATGTACATATTCGTTATGTTTAATCAATTATTGCAAGAAATCATCAATGCATTCTTCTTATCTCTAGTCTCATAGAGATATAGGGCTTAGAATAAATTGAATAGGCGAGGGGAAATTGGCATTATTGTTCTTATAGGTTAATAACTCGAATAGAATTAATAAGTTAGCGCAATTGAATAGTTTAACAGGATAGCTAATTAAAATCATAACTAAAATATTATCTCCTGTCTGAATCCAAACTTGCGTGCTAATAAGTGTGTTAGGTAGTAATCGTTATTTTTTTAGTTCAAAAACCTCAAAATCTGTTTCTTGGCTTGATAAATTATAATTGGCTTAATTTAATGATAAGTTAATCCTAAGTCCTCGTGAGAATGGTACTTTACTCATTTTTTATTACTTGATTGACCACGTATATTTGTGTGTGTGATTTAGAGCAATAATTTTTTTGGCGTTATTACTCAGGCTTAGAAATTAACTATTTTTCTATATTAGACTTTTATATTTTATCATTTAGAGTTTTAAATTTTAGTTTAGTTTAGTTTAGTATTCTTTTACTTTTGTTAACATGACATTTTGGAATGAAAATTGGTTGAATATTGGATATTTATATTTGGTGATCACTGTTTAATTTGTGGAGGACTGATAAGTAGGTATTTTACTCACTTATCTCTTCTTTAATCTTAGATTTTTGTTATGTTTAATTGAGAAGATAGTGCATTTACTTTGGTTTACTCTTTTTACAAGTTTATGTGATTTAGAAGGGATCGGGAAAGAAACCCAGTGAAAACAAGTCAAAAAGGAGCTAAAATGAAGAAAATGAAAAAAGTTGCCATGGGCGCAAAAACTGGCCGGATCTTAAAATCTGAAAATGTGAGGCTATTTGGTCATTGTTTGATTTGAAAAGTTTAGGACCTATAAAAGCAAGACTTGGGGATATTATTTTCATCTTTGGCAAAATACAAGTCGGGTTCTTACACTCACACTTGTGGATTGAAGATTTGAAGACTTTAATGAGAAATTTCTTATTTTTTTACTCATTTCTTCAATTTCTTGTTATGTATTGAGTATGTGTGTGGTACTCCATTCTATTACTTGAATATTGTTTATGAAAACATTCATTGTCCAAGTTTTGGATTAAAACTCTTGTTATGCTTATATATTGAATGATTTTTATTTCTAATGAAGTGGTCTTTGTTTATTTAATTAATCTTGTTCTTTAATATTTTTTAAGGGATTAGCTAACCCTAGGACTCACCCATTTACTTTGATTTGAGCTCAGAAGGGGGAAATTAAGGTTGAAAAAGATTAATTAACAAGGATTTGAGGCTTTAAACCTCAGCTAATAACTTGAGCTGGGAATAGGAAAGTTAATTTGAGATTCAATTGATTGTACTAAATATCACACTCTAAGGTTAGGAAAAGCTTAGAGTGAAATTCATTGATTTGGTTGGAAGACTTTCAATGAGATCTTAGAAATTATTATCTATTACATAAATTCGCTCTTAGTTGTAAAATCGTGAAATACATTGGATCGTTACTTGAGTGTAATTTCCCTTGTATCCATGCTTGTGGCCATTGGTCATTTTACCCGCTTTCTAGTTGGTTTTATCTTTGTTAGTTCTTAAATCAAAAATCAATTATTGAAAAAATGTTTGGCTTAGATTAGTTGGTGATAAATCCTTTACTTTCTTAATCACCTTTATACTGTTCTATGTGGGATTCGACCCCGACTCATAATTGGATAAATTATATTGCAACTACCGTGTATATTTTCTCATTGAGAAGTGGATTTAGACGTTATCAAGGACCCCACCTGTGAAAAAATTGTCCAAATCTTCCCACCATATGGAGTCGGTTGCATGACCCCTATAATTAGAACTTTCATAAATGATATGATGGTCAGTGGAATTATCGTCCTAAGTGTTGTTCACCTTCCCCAAGCAATTTTTATGATGATTCGAACAATGTTTGTGATTTTTAGACAACAATATTGCAGGAATATATGAGTAAAAAGAATCGAGGTCGTGGGTAATAATCAAGAATTCGAATTAATTATATGAGTAGTTGGATCAATAAATAGGGGTTGAGTAATTTGATTCACATTGGATTAACACATTACATGATTTTTTAACAAGTCAACCATGAGTTTGAGGGGTATTTTTAAGCTAAAAAATCACATTGATGACATTTTTTGTCCAATAGGTTGGAGAAGGGAAATTTTGAGCAAAATCCAATAGGCTAGGAACATTTTAAAGTTAAAAAAATAACATTAAGGACATTTTTTATCCAATAAATAAATGAAGGGTATTTTTGCAGCCAAATCCAATAATTTAAGGTCATTTTTAGTCCTGTTTCATTTTTTTTTTTATATATATTAGAACGTTATTTAAATGTTGGTTTTTAAAAAAAAATTAAAGGCAAACTTTATAACCGTGTCCTGTTCCCACAAAAAATTTACTACCAAAAATTCCCTCCTTGCTAGCATTTCCCCCATTATCAAAATATTCCCACTGCGTGTTGAGATTGCCAAATTCTGTAAGCTATTGGGGATTTGTCTTGTGATTTTTTTTCCATCATTAACCCTTTATTTTTGTTTCCTGATAAGAGTTACAATTTCGTTTATTATTATTCTTCCCCAATACTACCTTTCTATTGCCTAAACAGAAGGTATGGAACATTCCCGCCTAAAAATTATAAGCATCAATTGCCAAATAAAAAATATTTAATTATCAGACATTTCCATATAAGTTCAATTAATTAGATGATAATTAGGCGTAACTTCGTTTGCTTCTGCTTCGCATTCTCTACTTGAATTTTCCCAATGGTATCAGTTTTATCATCCAAAAGTTTTGTCCAGTCTCCTAAATTTTCGATCTTAGCAGTCAATTATATGGTAATGACTAATGACAATTACTAGAGAAAACTAAAGATTCTTTCCTATCTGCAAAAATAATAATAACAAAATTTGCAAACAAGTGATTATGTATATGCTATAACATAAACAAGGGAGATGCTAAGAGCCGCGTTTCTTTGAAAGAGAGGAACACAAAAGAAGCAAATTGGCAAAAATGCTGTTAACTGGAATGACGGTCATGTGGTCTTTACAACGTTCGATAAATAAACTTAGCACAATGCCGATTTACAAATTCTAAGATTTTACAATCGAAGTGTTTACTAAAAGTCTATGAGTATGTACGGAATATTGTAGCATATTCATCTGCTTTCAATGCAACACTTGGAAATCAGGGGCGGAGCTAGCCCTTTTCATGCTTGGGCGTGGGTTAATACGAAATTTTTGTCCAAACCATACATTTGTATTAAACTTTTTGTCAAATATGTACAAATTATTAATTAAGAACCCAATAACTTTAAAGAATTAGAACCCCGAACCCACAAGCTTCGAATCCTGACTCCGCTTCTGTTGGAAATGAACTGTGAATACGCTTGACAGATATGAAATAATAGCAATATATGTCACTATTATTTGTCACACTAACGCACTGGATCCCATTAGAACTCCGAAGTTAAGCGTGCTTAGTGAGAGTAGTATGTAATGCTCTCCCTATTATTTGCTATGTCCGCTTTAATTATGTGTTTTCCTTTTTGAATTGCTTTAATATGCCTTACTTGAGCCGAGGGTCTTTCGAAAACAACCTCTTTACCTGCACGAGGTAGGGGTAAGGTCTGCGTACACTCTACCCTTCTCAGACCCCACTTGTGAAATTACACTGTGTATTTTGTTGTTGTATTATACGTCTCTAGCTTACTGTTAGAATGAAACTAGTCTTTTTCTTTCTTCTGTTTAGACTTAGCCGGCCATTTAAGGATGTCTTTGGCTTTATATATCTTGAAAACTTAAGGTCTTATAGAATTTAGATGATTACTCCGGCCATAGGGCCAGTCACTCATTATGCTTGGATAAGCACTTAAGCGAAGCATCATACTGATGCAATAAACTTTAGGACTGCCTTTTAAGGTGCAAACGAATTTTAGAGCTACCCGCGAAGGCTGAAATTTCGCTTTACTCTCTGGTATACAAACACTGCTAATAGAAGAGTTCGACTTCGAGTTTTTTTTCCGTCTTCTTCAAAAGAAAGTACATGTAAAGTGTACTCTTTTGGGTGTGAAGCCTTTTAGGGAAACAATGCGGTTAGCTCAAAGTAAACCCATCAACCGGTCGGGTTAACGGGTCAAACCGGTAACCGGAACCGGTTGAACCGGTTAACCGTATATTAACTACCGGTTCCGGTTTTTATTTTTTTTGGAACCGGAACCGGACCGGTTAAACCAGTTAAACCGGTAAAACCGGTCAAATTAAAAAAAAAAATTAATTGTAGTCACAAGTTTAATTTGAATTTGGAAGAACAAATTCCATTTCCGCAAAATGGCCGTTCTGCAAACGGTCAAACCCATTTTTTGTCCCCCCAACCCCCAAAAAATTTTTTTTTAACACTTTAACCCATTCCCCCACCCCTATATAAACCTCTCCATTTCCATTTTAATCCACACCAATTCACTCTTCTCTTTCTCTCAAATCTCAATCTCTCAATTATAGTTACTTTGCAACAATTAGCCACTTTAAATTTCTCTCAAATAAATATTATAAAGTCTTATTATAGTTTCAATTATTAATTTTGCAATTATAATATTGTTGGTGGAGTTGGTGATTTTGCAACAATCCGAAGTAGCTTTGGTGGATTTACAATTCTAGCCGCCTTCACTTTGTTGGAAATTAGTCCGGCAATTTGGTATACCTTCGTTCCAACTCTATCTTTATTTTTCGCAATTTAATTTACGCAATTTAATTCTAGAAATTTAATTTGTTGCAATTTATTTTCTTGTGATTTATTTGAGTGTGATTTAAATTAATTGTATTTAATAATGGCGAAGAGATTTAGACGTGGTGCCGGTAGTAGTGGTATTGTTAGGGGTGGGCTTAATAAGGAAACATTTGTGGAAGAAACACCTAATTTAGGTATTGATATTGGTGGAAACAATCCACTTTTAGGTCATGAGGCAATGCAACAATATTATACCGACACTTTTAATGAAATTGATGATGATGATAATGATGATGATGAAACACAAGCCCCCGAAAATCTCATAGGAGATACATATCCTGCACAATCACATACACAAGACAAACCGCCTAGAACTCGTAAGCCAACCGCTAAAATTTAGAAATTTATGACTAAGGATAGGGAAATCCAAACAGTTAAATGTACCCTATGTGAACAAGTATTTGCTTTTAGGCAAGGAACTAGTAAGGATGGTGGAACGGGTACACTAAATGGTCATATGAGAAAGAAACATATGGATGTTTGAGGAGAGCAAACGGGTTCAAATGTGGGGGTATTCAAATGACGATAGACCCACGAACCGGTAAAATTTTTAAGTATGACAAGAAAAAAGAGCGTGTAGAAATAGCTAAAATGGTAGCTTATGATTGTTTACCATTTTCCTTTCCTTTGGGTTTTGGGGTTTGTTACTTACATTCAACGTTGTTATAATCATTTATTTGAGGGTATTCCTAGAAGTACTTATGGAGCGGATGTTATAGATTTGTATAAAAAATATAGATTTTATTTGCGCCATGTATTTAATTCTTTAAATTGTAATGTTTCCCTTACCGCTGATTTGGGTCTTAGTCTTAATAAGTTAGATTTTTTTGCTATTACATATCATTGGGTTGATGACAATTGGGTTATGCAAAAAAAAATTATATCATTTTTATATGATGAAGGAAAAGGTCGTCATGATGAAAAAATTTTAGCGGATTCAATGTCTACTATTATGAGATTTTTTAACATTTATAGAAAAATACTTTGTATTGCTTTAGATAATGCTTCTAATAATACAAAGGCGATTGGTCTTTTAAAAAGAGAATTAAACCCTCGGCTAAAAAATATTTTTCATGTGAGGTGTAGTTATCACATTTTAAACTTAATTGTTAAAAATGGTCTTGTGTATTTTGACGATTCTATTCAAAAAGTTAGAGATGCGGTTGCGTTTCTTTTTTGTAATGCTAATAGGGCAAGACTTAGAGATTTTAAGAATTGTTGTGTGGAAAATAACCTTAGACCTAGAAAAATTCAAGTAGAAATTGAGACTAGGTGGAACTACACTTACATTATGCTACAACAAGCATATGAGTATAGGATTCCCATACAACAAGTTCACAACAAATATAATATTAATAATGATGATTGGTTAAATTTTACGCATTGGGAAGATATTAAGGAATGTGTTGAACTCTTAGAAAATTTTTTATAATGCAACTCTTGCTTTTTCTAAACAATTCTATCCCACGGTAACCGAAATTTTAGCCTACTTAGCGGAAATAGCTAGAGTTTTACAAGAGTATAAATATAAACCCGGTTATCAAGCTACTATTTTTGATATGACAATAAAATTTAAAAAGTATTTTTTTCCCATCCCAACTTTATTTATATTGAGTTCTCTTTTAAATCCTTGTTTAAAAGTGTCTTATACTACAAAGATTGGTTAATCAAATTTATACATTTTTAGAAATTGAAGAGGGAGTTTGTCACGACCCAACCGGAGGGCCGCGACGAGCACCCGGTGCTAGCCCACCCGGGCACCCCTTAACATACTTTCACATCTCATCTAGGTGAGCCACATAGTTAAATCATGCTTTTCATTGATCATCATTCTAATCTCATGGGGCATCAACACATCTAGATCATCATTAACAACTATGCACATATAAATGTACATAATCCGACAAGGCTATCAAAATAATATCCCAAAATATAGGCCGACAAGGCCAAACATATCTAGCCATATACACATGTCTACGAGCCTCTAAGAAGAATACGTCATAGCATAACATATGGGCGGGACAGGACCCCGCCGTGCCCATGAATATGTACACAAAAGAATCTATACCAAAAGCGCAACACCTCCGAATGAAATGGAGCTCCGCTACGTAGTCCCCCGAGAATATAGCTATGAATCAAGTCCGTCTCCCCGGCCACTGCGGGCATGACGCGGCGTCCACAAACAAAAGGACGTCGCACGAAGAATGTACTGAGTATGTAAAGCATGATCAATATCAATATGAAAGCATAATAGGCAACATATGAAACTGCATAAGATGGGAGATAATAGCATCATCGTCATAGCACTTACTTGCTTTCCATAGGGACATTCCATTTCTATTGCGTGTTCGCGTACATACATCCATATCCGTACTCATTTACCTTTCGTATCCATATTCATATTCGTATTCATATTTCCTTTCATACTCATGTTCATATCATATACATAGCATATACATAGCCTTTACTTGACATTTACATATTCTTAACATATTCGTACTCATATTGATGTCATAAACATAGCTTTTATATAGCATACCCGACCACGAAGGTTCGGTGTTTCACATAGCTGGCCCTACCAAGGCTCAGTGTCATACCTGGCCCTACCAAGGCTTAGGGTTGTTCGTACCCAACTGCAGTGGTGCGCGCGCATCATCATATATAGATATACATATATACACATTCACTATATTCTACCCGGCCATATAAGCTCGGGGTTCACAATAGCCTCTCATGGGCGCACCTACATATAAACTCATATTTATCTTTAGCCTTTTTACTATCGTCTTTCATTACATTCTATCTTTATAGGATTACTCGTCTTATAAGAGACCTAGTACAATCGTATCATTTGAGCATCATAAGCTTCATAGCTTCTAGAGATAGGGTTATTGGAGAATATCGTAGACTCGTAGAAGGATAAATATTTGACCAAAGAACCATGCCTTATGAAAGAAGGGTTAGCCTTACATACCTTTTCGTGCAACTATTCTACCACTTGTACGTGCTTCTTCAATGCTCACGTTTCTACCTTTATTGAAGTGTATACTAACATTAGATAATGGACATCTTAGCATTCATGACTAATTCTAGAGAAATACAACTTCCTCCATATTATATATCAACTCCCAAACATCAATAATAACATTCACAATATCATCACAATAGCCTTTAGTCAACTACATTACTCTTACTTCACCATTCACTCCAATTCACCCATATTCATGGTCATATCACACAAATTTCGTTCATTCATCTTCAAGGTCTATTCCATGTCCTCAATATCATTTATAACATGATCATATTCATAATGTATCAAGAATCATAACTCATTCCAAACATTTACTCAAAAGTGACACTATTTCACATTCATGACCCATTTCTTGTATTCTTTTGCAATCCAAGTGTTTCAACTTCCAAATACTTTAAACAACATGGAAACATCATAAAACTTACCTTAGATGGTGTAGGATTGAACCTTGGTTGCTAATACCTCACTTGAGCAAAACCCTAGTTTTTCCTTCACTTGGATTTCTTGCTTTGGATGAACTTTAATGGGTTTCTCATACTTGATTCACTTAACTTGATATAAATGATCACTAATATCTCTTGAATTTATGGAGAAATATTCTAGAGAGTTCTAGAGAGAAGGTGTGGAATGTGGAAATGAAATAATGAACTTGGTCCCCTTTTAATAACTCGATTCTGATATGTCGGGTCGTTATACGAACACTTATACGGTCCGTATAACTTATCCGGTCCGTATAAGTGACCGTGAAATGGTCCTTTCGCTCACCTTCTTCAAATAACCATTATACGGGCCGTATAAATTTATACGGTCCATATAACTGACCGTATAATTCCACCCGAGTGAGGGACCTTCAATACACAATGATGGTCCTACGGTCCATTATACGGTCCGTATAATGAGCCGTATAACCCAGGCAAATTAATCGAACTTGTTCTCGTCACTTCGTTTGATCTCCAATCCTTATGGAACCTTCTTAACACTTGTTTAACACTTCATTAACAATCCAAGGGACGTTATAACTCTTCCCCACAACTTCATTAAGTCATCGTTAATTCGATACTCGTAAATCTTGCCCGACACACGACGTATACCTTGCTTTCCTTAACAATTTTTGGTCTCCCACTTCCAATATCTTTGGAAATATTAATTAGAATCATCAAATGCTATTTCTTACTTATTGAAACATCGTAGACTTATTTATCTTCATTAGCCTATTCACCGTGCATCAACGAAAATTTTTTTCGAGGTGTAACATAAGTTAACCATCTTTAGTCGAAACAAAACTCGCTATTGATGCCGAGTTTAGAAAAGTTTTTAGTTATTATTCTAATTTGGAAGAACATGCTACACCCGTTGCTCCACGCCCTACTACTTCTCAAAGTAGCAAAAAGGGCTTGTCGGGTTTGTCGCATTTAAAAGTTTTACATTTACATCCAACTCCTTCTTGTAATGCAAACTTTGATGAATATCACTTTTATTTGATGCAGCCAAATGTGGATATCAAGGAACTAGATGAGTTGGACGTCTTAGCATGGTGGAAGAAATACAAGGCAAGTCATTCGATACTCTCAAGAATGGCTCGAGATATCCTTACGGTTCAAGTATCAACCGTGGCTTCGGAGAGTGAATTTACCCAAGGAAGACAACAAATTGGAGACCATAGACACTCATTATCTGGCTTTAGCTTGCAAGTACTAGTGTGCATTCGCGATTGGATTAGATCGGAGCGACGCAACCAAAACTTAGAAGTGGAGGAAGGCGAAGAGGAAGAGATTGAAGATTTGATAGCAAGTGGACCGGACCAAATGGAAGACTTTGAAGATATCTCCATGGCCGAATATGATATGGGGGAAATTAACCAAATGATTGAGAATTGGTGATTTTATTATTCTACTATTTCTTTGCAACTCATGTATTATTTGCAAGTTAAAAAAAAACTACAACTTGCAAATAAATGTTATCCAAGAATGAATAAAATATATGGCTCATTGAGCTTTCTCTATTTACTTGTGTTCATATTTTTACTTATATTAATTTAGGAATATACCTAAAATAAACTAAGAATATACTTATAATATACATCTAATTAAATTAAAAACTAGAAAGTTATATACTTGAAAAATAACTAAAATATACTAAGAATATATATATATATATATATATATATATATATATATATATATATATATATATATATATATATATATATATATATATATATATATGGATTTATAAACATAGAAAAAAATTAAGCTATAAATAACTATATATATTATAATATATAAGTTATATATATATAGTATACTTAAACACACACACACATATATATATAAGTTATATAAACTAAGTATATTTATATATATAATTATATTATTACTATATTTTATATATGTAGTATAACTTAAGCATATATATATATATATATATATATATATACACACACGTATATCTTTTGTATTGCCGACTTTCTTTCTGTTCGTTAGTCAAAATATATAAACTTTACTTATAAACTTATATAACATATGTAAATATACCTACAATATACTAATAAATACTATAATATATATATACTATACAAAAAAAAAAGAAAAAAAGAAGGGGTTTTGGACTGTTTGAACCGGACCGGTTTCGGTTTCGGTTTTTAACGAGAGAACCGAAGCCGTTAAACCGAAAACCAAAGTGGCCGGTTCCGGTTTTAATCGAAACCCGACGGTTTGTTAACCGGTTACCGGTCCGGTCCGGTTCAAACCGGTTAACAGGTTTAGCTCAAAGCAAATAGTATCACATCATGTTAAGAACATCTTTGGGCTGACGTAACCATGTGCTCGATCCATTCTAGGAGTCACCATATCATTAGGTGTTTGCTTCATTTTTGTAGGATGCTTAGGCGTTTATTTAACAAGAATTATCTGAATGCAGAGCCGCAACATATTCTTTTTTACCTTATTCTTTCAAAGTATAATAATGGCTCTGATGAAAGGTAGAAACCTCATGGCCTATATGCATGTGTGCAAGTGCAATAGGAAAAAAACAAAATACAATCAGCCTCAGCTTGGGATTCTCGATTTATTAGATATATAAATATCAAAGAGTAGGCGGAGGAATCTTCTATGATACTGTTCTCAAAACCATTCATCAAGCTCCGAACTGGACTTGGATCGCCCCAATCTCGAAGACTATCTTCCAACTAGATCAATCCAAGAACCCCATGGCAAGCTTCGCTTGTAAACTCCTCTTCTTTCCTATGTTGCTAAAAAGGAAATATTACAATTGGAATTTATGCAGTTGCTAAAGGATCTTTAATGATTGGATTGAGAATCCTGTCATTAATTTTTAACGTCAAGACTTTTAATGATTAGTGACGATTGGAATTTTTCTATTGGTATTGATTTATAATGATTGAAATACCTTCGCTAAATGTCCTTTTTCTTGTAGTAAGTTTTACAAAAAAGAAAACCTTTAATCAAATCATTAATTGTTGTATTATGGCTTATGATTATATTTTAGCTTGTCATAAAATAATTTATATTATAAAATCTTATCTAATTAATTTTGCATTAAAAATAAAGAGGCTTACATTATTTTGTATTTGAACCAATTTCATATTAGAATCTTTTTTTTTTTTTTAAAAATGTTCTTATCAGTGTAAGCAACTTTAAGAGCAATTAATTCATTGTAACAAAAAATTTTATTAGCAACACCTTTTCGCTAAAATTAGTTTTAACATTTTTACCCAAATACGTAGCTGCTTATTTATTAAACGAAAAGAACCAAAAATATCACTAGCATATAGAAAATTGCTCACAAATACCTCCAACACCCAACCTATTTTTTAGCTAAAAAATATCTCTCACACTAACACCCTAAACCTTATGAAGTTTTTCAATTTTAATAAGCTAAGTTACTTATTATAATTGACCACATATATTATTTAATTTAAAATTAAATCCAGTGACTTTTAAATTAACATGAGCATGACCCGAGTTCTTATAGATGACCCGAGAATAGATGTTGCGGGTTGGTATATAAACATCGCAATGCTTTGAAAAGGAGTGTTCCCCCTTCTCCGCCTATAAATGCAGAAAGGGAGGGACTACTTCATCAAAGCCATTCGTAGAACCTTCTTCACTACTCCCATTTCTCAGGTAACTAAACACCCTGTTTTCTCTGCTCTAATCACACTCTTTCACATTGATAGCCTCTTTGGCCAAGCTTTTACCAGGTCAAAACTGCTCATTTTTTCCAAAAAAAAGTGCTTATTTTTTTAAAAAAGTGAGTGTGTTTGGTCAAGCTTTTATGGAAATTAAGCGCTTCCAGGAGTAGCAGATGTTGTTTTTTAAAAGCTAAAAGAAGTACTAACTTTTTTGTAACAGCACCTTTTTGAAAAATACTTTTCAAAATAAGTGATTTTAGAAGTTTAGCCAATCACTAATTGCAGCTCAAAAGTGTTTTCTAGATTAATTGGCCAAACACAAATTGCTTTTCACCAAAAGTAAATTTTTGAAAAACATTTGTCAAAATAAGCCCTGACTTATTATACGCTTTGTATTGCTTGTCCTTGCCTCTCTACCTCCTGAGGTAGGGGTAAGGTCTGCGTACACTTTACCCTCCCTAGACCCCACTTTGTGAGATTTCACTGGGTATGTTGTTGTTGTTGTACTTTTCAAAATAAGCAATTTTAGAAGCTATAATTTACATAAAACTGTGGTGACATTGTGCAAGTGTACAGATGGATCAATCGACGCGTTACCGTTTCAGTCCAACTTTGAAATGGAATCCTATGGTTGAAGAATACTTCATCAAAGCTTACGGAGCTGATCATTTCTCTCGTATTTCCACTGCTCTCGCGTATGCTATTTGCCTCATCTACCTTCTTTTTGAGCTTTTCATATACGTACTGCTACCAATTTACCATCCATCACATCCAATTTACACCTTTTATATTGTTATGTACTCCCGCCGTCCATATTTACTTGTCCTCTGTGCTAAATAGATGTCCACTTTTACTTGCCCAGTTTAGAAAACCAAGATAGAGTTCAACACTAAGTTCTTAATTTACCTTTATTATTTACTATAATCACTTCTCAATGCATTTCCCAAAACATTGCATTTATTATATTCGAAGGGTGATATAGTAAATTTTCATTCTATTTTTGGCTCCTTAATAGGCGTGCTAATTCAATACATGACAAGTAAAAATGGACAGAGGGAGTATCTATTAGATAACTTGTAGTTTAACTTGAGTTCTACATTGAATTGATTAAAAGTAGTTCTTAGATTTGCTTAAATAGAGTGGCTCAGTTGGTTGAGCATGGGGCTTTCATAATGGAGGTCTCGGGGAAACCCCCGCTGACGGCAGGGATTTGCCTTCTGGGTCGAGCTCGTCGCACCGGGCTTGCCTAGTGCGGGTTACCTCTTCTGTGTGATTTGCGAGCTATTGCACAGAAGCTAGGTTTATCCTGTGCGCACCCGAAGGGTAGCGGCTGCGGGTTGCCATGTCATCAAAAAAAAAAAAAGATTTGCTTAAATAGAGTTGAGCTCAATAGGAGGACATGACCCTTATATGAGGGTGTGGAGGTTGAGGATTAGGGTAGAAGGCTAGTAGTAGGTAGTTTCGCGTTTTACTTTTCCTTACCAATAGTAATAGTATTATTTTTGGTATTCTTATTATTTTGTTTTATTATTTCCGTACTTCTATTATTTCCGTATTTCTCATTCTTAGTTTTCTATTACTACTTGTTGTCTCTTATTCTCTTATGCTTCATTTTTATTACTATGTTGCTGTTGTTACCGCTTATGTTTCCATAAATGCCGTGTTTATGCTTTCCTTGAGCTGAGGGTCTATCAGAAACAGCTTATCTGCTTGCACAAGGTGGGGGTAAGGTCTGGGTACACCCCACCCTCTCTAGACCCCACTTGTGGGATTAAATTGGGTATGTTGTTGTTTTTGTAGAATTGAGCTCAATCTCTGTGTTTGTAGGTCCTGGTATTCAGTATTACAAATCAATGCCAAGCGATATAGGCAAAAATGAGGTTGAGAAAAAGAAGAGATTAATAAAAGTAGACTATTAGTAATTAAATTCATTATTCATGTTGCTTCCCAGTACTTCCTTGTTCAATAAATAGAAGATGCTTTGAAGAAAAGTTGGAGAGTATAGCTGTTGTCAAATTCAAATTTATGAAAAATTCATTCTATTGGTACAAAGGGCGTTTTGCTACTGCACTATCTGACGTATAGATTGTTATCACTATGTGATTCACAAAAGTCCAGAATTTTATACTTTTATCAGTATCATCTTGGGACTAAAAGTTGAACAGAATATTTTCTATACTGTTAACAAAATAAGTACTTCCTCTTTTGTTATGATTTCTTCTTGTTTACACCTGTGTGTCTAAACATGTTTCTTTGCTTCGTTTGTGATATTTGAATGCCTTAACTGTAGGCATGAAAAGTGTCACTTATATTTCCTTTACATGTAGGTGTTTCCTTCTAACATTCAAATTATAATGCTTTTCTAAGGCGTCCATCATGTTACTCTTGTATCCGGGTGAATACGCTCAAATCAACAAGTGATGCTGTTATCAAGAAGCTTTTGGAAATTTTTAAGGAAAGAGGAGTGCTCGATATCGCAGTTCAAGAATCTGCTACTACATTGGAGCCAGATAATTGTTGTAAGGCAACCCTAGAATGCACTGGAAGTGCAGAATCTCTTAAGGCCATCAAAAGTATCTCAAAGTGTCAATATCCTGGCTTGGATTATGTAGTATTTGTTAAAGGTTCAGGACCGCATGCTATTCATTATGGGGACAACGAAGGCAAACCTCTTAAGGAGGTAATTGTGAGCCGAAAGTGTGCAGAGGCAGTTCTTCGTGGTGCCCAAGTGAGTGAGTTTTTCTGCAGTTATATAAACCCGCTTGGCTATAGTAATTCATTTTGAGTTGAATTGTAGAAGTTCATTGTCTTTCTCCCGAGTCAATAGGGATAGTAGTTACATTTCAACCTGTAGATAGAAGGATGAAAAAAGGCCAAATCATGATGGTGTTTCCAACTTTTACCAAGTGATGTGTTGTGTGTTTAAGTTATCTATATTGCTTCTTAGGTATGTGCATGCAAATGCATAATGCTGTTTTTGATATTTGAGAGTGTCCAAGAGTTGTTTGCTGTTACCTATTATCTTCTCTATCATGTTAAAACACTTGACTGTTTACACTGCAACATACATGCCTTTGCTTTCAACAATATTATAGCCTAAACCCTGGGCTAATAAGACAAAGAAATGGGGAGCTATTACTCTTGGCATTGCTTGGACTATACATGGAAAGAAAGGAAAAAGAGGTGTTTTGAAGGCAAAAAGGAGCAGTTGCAGTCTGAAATAGAGCTGTTTGCACCACTTGCACTATTGGAAAGATGGAAATGTTGTTTTGAAGTTAGATAACATAGGGGACATGCTAGACTGCTTAGGATTTTAGTGAATAAAGCCAGCATTTTCTCTGTACTTTCACAGTATCAGCTTGATACTAATATAATAAAATCTTACCTTATTAAAAGAAAGTAACAAGGATTAGTTGAATGAGGGATAAAGAGACTGATAGAGAGGGAATGACCCATAAATCATTGGTTGACCTTCCCTTGAACCAGTGACGGTGCCCTCAGCCGAGCTGTTTAGGTTTTGAAATTCCATCTCTAGTTCTATTTGGAAGTATTTTCAGAAAGTACACCGGAAAAGATTTTATAAAGAAAAAGGAAAAAGAAGAAAAAAATCATAATAGGAGAAAGAACTGTGCTGTTGCATAAACTGGATGACTTCTAAGAATTAAGGTCATGCAATCATGTGATTATCATATTTGGTGATTTATTCTTCTCTTCTTTGTTTTCTTAATTTATCCTGTCTTACTCGGCGGTGTAAATTTTGATTGGTACTTCAAGTAGTAACTTACCCTTCTTCTCCATCTATGCACTGTTTAATCTGGAGCTATGTAATAGGCTCATACCTTTGTCAGGATAAGTGACGTATTGACCTTCAATATCACTTGATGTTATGCATTAGTTTTCTGTCTATAGGGGCACAAATATACCGACAGGAGAAACATATCTCTGCAGGTTGGCAATATTACCAAAAGATGGTATTGGAACACCAGAAGATCTTTCTTCTTTGATTTGCTGGAATCTTTTTGTAAAGAGTGCATGTACTTTAGTTAAATTACAAATGAATACCCTACACATTAAATCTTACCATTTACTTATCATGTTCCCAGGTTTATGTGCCTGGTGTTTTGGCATGCAGTGCTCATGTTGAAACAGGTGATGCAGTTGCAGTTTCAGTTGCTGTGGAACAGTCTAGTACAGATGGTGGATGGGGTGTTGCAATCACACGTGGGACCGTTCTACAAGGATCACAAGAAGGTAAACTAACTTCTTCATTTGCACCTTTTCATGTCTACTAAAGTGTTCTTTCTGAAATCTTATTCTGTTGACCCCAAAGGAATTAATATGTTTTCTCTGTGGAAAAGCTTGCCGAGGACTTACTGTTTCTTTGACATAAACTTGACATGTGCATGTAACTGCAGAATACATTTTGGTCTTGCTTCTGGCTTTTCCTCATTTTCACTTTTGCTCAAATATGACAGGGCATCAATAAGTTAATCATTTAGTATGGGTAACACCTGTCTCAACTAGTAGTTAGAGCTGGGGGTAAGCCAGTTGTTTTCAACGTAGAAAAGGTTCATATGATGGGGTGACGTGAATGTGCTTAATGCACATAATTCAGATATTTAATTCTCAAATGAATGAGAAATTCCTTAATGTGATAATCATTTTGACTCCTTAATTTGGTGAGTTTCTTACAAATGAAATACTAATTTTGCAGTAAGATATTTAGCAACTTATTTTGAACCTTTGGCTTCATTTCACACTGATGTACTCCTCCGAAAGGATTTTAATGTTACCAGAATATCCTCCTTATCACATGGTTATGGTGGGATATACTGCATTTTTATGGTTAAATACCAAGATGATTTTTCATCTAGTCTGATTTTGTGGATATAAGTTTGCTATGGTCTTTTTTCTTTATTACTTGTAAAAAAAAGTATGGTATGATCTTTCTGTAATTTACACTATATCTGCTTGATTTGTCCAAATATTGTCTCCTCTCTTACACAATCAACTTTTGCAGTATATAAATCTGTTTCATCTTTATATTATTGCTAAGCTTTATGACATCCTTCCCACCAATAGAGTGACCAATCTCAGTTTTGGTTAGATCCTTATTATTTTGAAAGAGATGGCTACTACATTGGCCAAGCAACAGCAATGATGTCAAGAGCTGGGATGTTTCGTGTATCTGAAGGAGTTGCGGTGGATATGAAGGAAAGAGTATTTAGACTACCCTCCTTTTATGGTATAAGTTTCTCGCCTTTTCCAGTATTATTGAAATCATTTACAGGATATTATGTGCATACATTTTTATGGCACAATCGGTTTCTCCCACTTGATGATGAGAATCTGCTTCAACTTAATAAATGTTGTTACCATCTAGTTTTAAAGAATGTTTACACTCGAGCGTTTTTAAAGTTGCTACTTAATTCTAGTCTGACGAGGGTATCTCTACCTTTCTGTATACAGGATTTGCCCCCATTATGAATGAAATTATTTCTTAATTGATAAAAAAAGGGAGTGTCTGGCTTTTTTCTTTGGGTAACTGTATCAATTACGGTTCCTGTTTCTCATCCCTGTCAAGAATTACTGTGGGACATTCACACTATTAGGTGATATTTTAAGTCTAAGTCATGGTACTGAACTGGGAATGAGGTTAACTTTAACATACTCAAGTTTACAACGGCGGAAATGATGTAAGATGTCTGTGATAATCAGAAGTGCTAATATGGCGTTTGTTTGTTCGTTTGGTGCATAGGCCTTACCGCCTTAGTAACATTTGATTTACCTCCTTCGTGATGACTGATTAGATGTCATCCATTTATCAAGAAAGTAGAAAAGATAATTTATTTCCGTGTGATTTTACTAACTCCGTGTCAGAAGCTTTAGTTTTTTACCTTTCTAAATTACCGTGATTAGAATGTAGAGAATTTTCTGACCGTCTTGGAAGGCAAATTAAGACCAAATTTCTTGTTAGATCCAGGATTGAATCTACATGAATGATATTTTGCCGATAGAGACCTTTTCAAGCTCTCTCTGAATATATTTGTCGTGATAGTCAGTTGCCTATTCATTTTCCTGAGAATGGACAAGGGGAGAATTGGTCCCATTAGTGGTCGAAAAGTAGTGTACATAATGATTTCTGGTCAGTCGCTAAACAATATAGGTTTCCATTGCTAGACAGAGACATTAAAGGCTTTGGTCATTTTAAGAAGGTAAGGCTCTTTGGAGGGATGCCATATTTGCAAAGCTTCAACTCAGTTGGTTAGTGCCGACAATATTACAAATCACTATTTTCCTGCAGATAGTGCTTCGTGCTTCGCTAGATGCTATTGCCACTTTCTTTACTTATCAAAAATAGATGTTATTGCCACTTTCTTTGAAGGAAATGGAATGTTTAGTAGTAGTCTAGAGCTGTTAGGGGTGCAAAAAGAATGGGGAAGTCCATTAAGTTAAACTTTTGTTGTTATCAGTGTACTCGGGAGTTCTTCTCTGATCTTTAAAAGTATCTTAATTTATGAAAAAGGAAACACTTCGTGCACTTGTCATCTCCATGAATGATTTTGTCAGTGTTGTCTATTATCTTTTTGCACCGTGGTTTTCTGAATATGAAAGAAATAGTGAAAAGGAAACATTATACACACTTGAATATACTCCGAGTGAGTTGGATTGTCTGTGAATAGCAACTTGTTTTTGCAGTTGTGAGTACATGTGGCGGTGTTTGATTATAATATCTTGCTTTCAGATTTGCTTGAGGGTGAGATTTTTCTTCAGAACCTGCCAAGCATAATAACTGCACATGCCTTAGGTATGTTCATAATTTCTCAGACTTTTTTCTTGTGTAACGGTGACTCGGCGAGTCCGTATCATTTCATTATGTGCAAAGTAGAGATTCTTACGGTGACTCATGGATTTTGACCTTTTTTCCTTTTTCCTTCTTATATGCTGCAAGTTTTGAAGTATCCATATTGTAAGAACAATGAGTTTGCATTAGTTTCAGTGCCAGTTTAAATTTGAAGGAGAACGGTAAAAAATAATTTGGTTGATCATTACGCTTTAAGATCAAAAGATGTAATCGGTAAGTTGATTAAATGGATTATGCTGTTTTCAGTTTGCTCTGGAAGATGAAACTCTGGCATTAATTTCTCTGAGAATGAGACATAATCCTCTGAAAGTACAGCAAAACGAAGAAGTCCTCCTATAATTTATACTCCCTCTGTTTCATTTTATGTGAATCATTTGACTGGGCACGGAGTTTAAGAAAAAAGAGAAGACTTTGAAACTTGTGGTGTTAAATGAGTCACATATATATGTTGTGTGGCTATAAATCATTGCTATAGAAAGGGGTCGTTCTTTTTGACACGGACTAATAAGGTAATATGTTCGCATAAATTGAAACGGAGGGAGTATCTCTCAACATCTGATCCAAGGTAGTGCTGCATCAGTTCATCCTTGATTAAATACTCGCTTTCTTTGATACTGATATCAGTAGTATCAAATGACAGGCTTCACCATCCCTTGTACTAACCCGTTTTACTCTTGTAAATTCTACTATACATAGCTATCATTGATCTAGAGCGATGCTGTCCAACTTGAACATCAGCTCTAAAAAGGCCACTCAGAGAGTAACTCCTGAATGCCGATTAAGTGTTGCATTTGCAGGCACTTGCTAGCAAATGCACGTTATGTCCTGACTGGTGATTAAGCTATTGTTTTTGCTGGATATCATAATCTATAGCCTAATATTTTATCGCGTGGAAATGGAATTTTAGTTTTGTGATACGATACCTTGCTCTACATCCTGCATTTGTGATAACTTGAACATATATTCCCCTTTCTTTTTATGCATGAAGTTTCTTCTTCTTTTGTCTTTCCTTCCAACACTCTAATACAACCTATCACATAAGTTCTGCAAACAATAGCTTGGTTAAGTGAGTATTATTCTCATCTCCAATGACATGTTTCTTCTTCCCACAACAAATTTTCCTAGATCCTCAACCAGGAGAGAGAATATTGGACATGTGTGCAGCTCCAGGGGGGAAAACCACAGCAATAGCAAGCCTTATGAAGGACAAAGGGGAGGTTGTTGCTGTTGACAGATCTCATAATAAGGTGCACCTTCTGAACTTGGCAGGTGATTATTAGTGTATTATTGTCTATAATATTTGACACATCTTTAACTTCACAGCATTTTGTAATCCTTGGTGCTAACCGAAATGATTTTACATGAAGGTTATCACCTGGGTTAAAGGTGTCCTTAAATTGCTGGGACTTGCACCATGGCAGTCTGATCCATTCATTGATTTTGAGTATTTGCTTAAGAATGGTGTAGCATTTTACATTGAGTAATAGAAACAATGACATATAAGCTGACATATCCGTTACTTGAAGCAAATTTATTCAATGGCTGGCGACTTAGAGAAATCCAGGTACCACTAGCCTATGATTGTCAGTGGAAGAATTAGCCTTTATGGAGTGATTTAGGTGCATATTTTATAAGTCTGTGGAGATGTCAGCTTACCTGCCCCATAATGAAGGAGCTCATTATATTCCCCTTCAGATAAAGAAAGCCCCTGGTTACCAGCAGTGGCAGTTTGAGCAACTTGAACATTTTTGGATGGTCGACAATGTAAAGTATACCATAGCGCATGAGTGTGTCCCATCCTGTTACAATAACTACACTTGGGGTCTAGATATTAAAAACAACTCCTCTTTGATTCTCCATAGTCTGAGATATCTGAGTTTTCATTGTCTGAGATACAAGAACAGAGGAGTCAATGGTCAGTGACGAGATCATCGTGTGACTAGATAGCACAACAAGGCGAGGTATTCGAGAGAGTTCATCCACGGTTGGCACAATAGGACTTGCCAAAATGTGATCACGTATCAAATCAAGGTCATTAGGAAGTCCAATAAGTGTAAGAATTTAGAAACATTTTTTGTTGTTATTCATGTTGTTTTTCAACACCAGTAGTGAGTAGTGACTGATATCAACTTTCCAAATTCCTCCATGGTTCCCTATGCCAATCCCAAATAAGAAGACATCTAATTTCTGCTTTCTTAAGTTAGTCATCTGATATGACATCATAGAAACGAGATATGCCATTAATGTATAAAGTATGAGCCTTTTCCAAACTTAATAGCATGTATGGAATGGACAAAACAAGGGTATCAACTTGCAATCAATAGATTGCCACAAATGACTGCACAACTGAGCGTCAACCTTCCCCATTGTGCTCAGGTCTTCTCATCACCCTGGCTTCCCTTTTTGGTCAAGTGATCTTGGACACTGTGACTCTTGCACTACAACTCAACAAGGAAGCGCAAATTAAATAGATTGAACTTCCCATTGAGGGTTCCGAAGTAACCATAAGACTTGGATTTTCAATCCCATGTCTTTGGAACTAAAAACAGCGAACCTGAAAGACATGGCTGGATTGAAGAGAGTTCTAGGCAAACAAAATAGTAAACAATCAAGATTCAGGAAGGAAACAGTATCAGTTCTGCCTAAAAACCCGTCGAAGAGTGGCTTAAACTGCTAGTGTTCTGCAAAAGTGACCTGAAATAAAAGCTGAAGAGTATAGATTGTTCAGGCGACACCCACAGTAAAAGGAGAAACCGAGAAGCCGATGGAACTGGAGAACAAGTTTGTGGAGAGTGAAAATATGACCAGATCTGTAAATCTAATTATCGGAACTAGAGATGGGTGGACTCAAGTAAGAATCACCGGGCGTCTCCCGAGAACCTCAGATCAGAGGTTTGATGTAGCTGGAAAAGAAGGCTCGGTAACTGTCCCAGATGTCGCTTACTACCGCATAATGAGGGTTTCTCCCCAAAGCTAGAATACCATGTGAGAAATAAAGGCATGAGAGAAAGCATTATTGAGATGTGTGTTGACAATTGTCTTACACTGAGCCCTTTTTTACATCCATACTTTGCACATTACACAGCACATGTTTTTCCAATGTGAACTCTTATTGCCAAAGCCTTACCAGCCTTGATAGGAAAGCCTACCTAATGCTTATAATTGAGGTTAAAAGCGCATTCATTTGCGGGTAAACGCCTTCTGCTCCAAATACTCATACCTCATCATGTCATAATTAGTAAATAAAGAACTTGAGAAGTACATAAAAAGTATATCCTATGTCTAAGAAGAAACTGTAAATTTTTGCATTTTTCCAGTTCAGAATTTAACTTCTTTCCACTTTTTGAATTGTACAGAAAAGGGCCAAATTTTGCTGGTCCATTTCTTTGAAGAGTTCTGATTTTGTTACAATTATGCAGGTGCTTGGAATTCAGAAATTGGCGGCTGAGATGGGTTTAAGCTGTATAACTACATATAAGCTTGATGCGCTGAAGTCTGTTTGCCATGGAGCTGAATCTGATAGTTTGCCTAACTCATGCAGTGTTGAGGATGTTCAAAATACGCGAACAACACATTTATTATCCACTGTTATAGATGAATTTGATGCAAAGTTGCTATCGGAAAAGAATTGTGAGTAGTTCGAAATCTTTCGATTTGATCATGATATTTTTCAGTTTGGTGATGTGTTGTTAATGTTGTTTTTTGTGTGTTGTATAATCTATTTAAAAAGAACGGTCTTTGGTGTCTCTTTTAGCCTGTCAAGAGGTTTTGGCATCTCCCCCTTGTTTGTCTTTGGGGATCTCCTGAAACAAGGAGCGTCGTAACTAGTGGTTCCACTAGATTGATGTGCGTTGGCATATGTTTCTCAGATATGGGTGCAGGTATCAGATACGAGTGTGGATCTAGATGTCAGATTCGCCATCACATGAATTTTTGTGATTTTGGGGTATGGATCTGGGTGCGGATGCGGGTGTTGGGGGTACCGCTAATAAATATATAAGAATAATATGTAGGATCTATCCCGTTTCTTGTTTCCTGATGTTGGGCCCCCAAATTAGAAATTGCCAATACTCCAAATGTCCAGCCTTGGGCGTGAGGTTGGGTGTTGAAGAGTTCCACATCGGATGAAAAGGGGATGTGTGGTCTCCTTATATGGTCTTGGAGAATCCTCCCGTCATGAGCTAGCTTTTGGGGTTGAGTTAGGCTCAAGATTCAGTTCTTTACGGAGTTACTTAAAACTGTTGAAAATAACCTTTTTTTTTTGTTAAGAAGGTGATTTAAATCTATTACTATTTAATCTGTTACCATTATCAAAAAAAAATCCATTACTATTTAATTAATGGGTGTGGGTGTGCGCTGGATTTGGTCAACTTAACTTAGGTGCATTGGCTACATATATGGCCAAAAAGTATAGGTTAATTCAGTATTTGGTTTGAATTTAGGTTAATGTCATAAATATGTTCACATACAACACTAAAACCCTTTGCAATTATACGAGATAACCTACCTAATAAAATATTACTAAGTAGGCGTTTTACCATGCAATTTGGAGCTTAAATTTGAAGTTTTGATTGAAATCAGTGTTTGTTTATGACATTTGAACAAAATTTCAACTTCAATTTGAAATTTTGATTTCAAATCCCAAATTCTTCTAAAAGGTAGGATATCAAGTTTTTTATTTTTTTTATTTTTAAATTTAGAACTTGACCCATAAGTCTATACTTTGCAAAAAAGGAGCTTAATTTTAAGTTTTGCAAAAAAAGACCTATGTTCGACGTGAAGAGATTGCCCGAACCATGTGGGAGGATTATATTAAAGAATAGCTGCTTACTACTATTGTTGATTTATTGGACCAGTGGATCTTTATAAAATTATTCGAAAGTTTGTAATAAATAATCAAAAGCATTTATTTATAAAAAGAACATGGAAATATACGATTTGTTGATGGCTATGCCTTAGGATATTCTGATACCTTGTGTATGAAGTATGGTTTGCTTATTTGGTAAGATTGTAAGACTTGGAGAAATTTTGATAGTTTTCACAAATTGTGGGGTTTTCATGTTTATGAGAAGGAGGACAGCCTTTGAGACCCAAATTGCATGTCCAAAAAAAACTTTAACTTCAAATCAGCCTGATTATAGATCATGATTTGAGGTCATGGCCAAACGGGCCCAGTGTTTTGCATTGAATTTAAGTATACTAGCTTTAGTTTAATAACTTCAATTACTTGTCGAAATATGCACTTATATATATATATATATATATATATTGGTTGTATCTCAACACTCGCAGCCATACTCCTTCTGTATCCACGAAAACTAAGATTGTGATGATATTGAGTCTGACTACTAGATATGCACCCGAGTCGGGTGCCCGCACCCATATCCAAGCAACATAGGTGACAGGCCATAAACTATTACAAGAATGGAACTTATCCTTGGGCATCTGATGGGTCACTTTCGGGCATGTACACAGATTATTTTGGGCTAGTGTACAGTGATGGGTTTATTTGGCATAGCCTCAATCAGTCCATGAATAAAATAATTCATGCCAACCCATTATCTTTGGACGGGTTGGGCGGGTTATAAGATGTTGGTGGTCAGTTTTGCCACCCCTACATCTACATGTGTGTATATAAACAGCAGATATTTATTTGGTTAAAGTTTGTAATATAAGTTGCTTGATCAGACTGGTTTGATGGTCTTTTGAAGAATGCTAGCTCATGCTCTTAATTCAGGGACATTTTCACAAGATCATATTCTGTAAATTCAGTATAAAAATGTTTACTGAAAGTTCTAGTTAACTAGAGTAACTAAACAAATCTCTCAGTCAAAGATTTGCAGCTGAAGGATGGTCAGTACACTAGTAAAGCTGAACTACGGAAACGTATCAGGCAACTAAAAAATGGGCCAGGAAGGAATCACACTGCAGGTGGGAGGGTTGAAAAGTCTAGAGGTTTTTCTCCCAATAGCTTTGATCGTGTGCTGCTTGATGCCCCTTGCTCTGCATTAGGTTTAAGACCTCGTCTCTTTGCTGGAGAGGTAAGTTAGCTTCTGAATTATCTCATTTCCATTGTATTTTTGCTCCTTTTTTCCTTTTCCAAGACTAGTATTCTTACTCTTTTTTCTATGCTAAAAGTTTATCTACCATTTTATTTGATTGGAGTATGGATGAAATAGCATGTTCTGCTTATTTAGGAATGGTTATAAGGTGCACGGAGATAATCAGATAAAAGTAGATGGAAAGAGAGAAGATAAAACTGGATGTCTTTTTGAGACTATTGTATGGTACATAGAGAGCAAAAAATGGCTTACACTGTTCGCCTTCTGTCACGCCCCGAACCATGGCCTGGGCGAAACACGGCACTCGGTGCCTTACTGCATATGACTGAGCGGACCACATGGCTTGCTGAATCATCATGAGGCATAACATGAGCGGAATATAACGTGAATGCATGATGAGCCTTTATAAAACGTAGTAAGTCATAATACTTAATAAAAATACTTGTTTAAACATGAGTGCGGAAATAACATGAATGAACGAGCCAAAATGGCTATACGACTCTAAAAGTGTGACATGACATAACCGACTTGTCTAGTCTATGAAACCTCTATCATGAGTCCGACCGGAAAACATACTTTACGGGACAAGACCCCAAGATACCTTAGATGCATAACTAATCATAAAACAAAAGTTGACTAAACCCCGAATGAGATGGGGCTCACCAATAAGTCGATACGAATGCGTCCTACCGAACGGATGTGTTGTCTGTTAATCGTTCGCATCGTGAAATGCGAGTTCTCCGGCAAATAAAAGGGACGTCGGACATCGAATGTACCGGTATGTAAAGCAATCCGAAGAAATAACATGGGACATACGATATAACGTGATATACGAGAACCGAAACCCGTATACAGTACGAGCATGAATACATATGAGTATAATATAAGAAAAATTGTTATACGTGGGGAGTGCGAATAACTTGTAACCGATCCATGGTGCAGTGCTTGCGTCCCGCCGAACACTCGATCCTTGCCGTGGAACATGAGATTTAATAATATGAAAGGATCCGCCATTATGAGAATCATCCTGAATACGAGTGGATTAATCCTCATCCTACGGTGGCAACGTAGTTTCGGCTATACAAGCCTCTCCTCGGTAATTAAAGCAACTCCCAAAAAATACGAACATGTAAAATAAAGGGCACTTCGTCGCCCATGGTATATCATGAAACATAACTTGCTTGTACATGGTTTTCATGAATCATAACTTGCTTGAACATGGTTTTCATGAATCATAACTTGCTTGCATGAACTTGTAAAACATGTATAGTATTTTCTTGAAAATAACATAATATATATCATAAATTAACATTTACATGAACCCATGGAATGGGATATATAGGTTTTCATAGATTACGGACGGATCTTAATAATCATAAAGAAATATTAAGAACTCAATGATGGAATTATAACAATTCATACATAATATAATCATGGACATGGACCTAGGGTTATCATGAGCATAGTATAGAAACCTTAGTTTTCGTAAAGAATAATAATTTATGGATGATGAGGCGTGGGGAAGAACAATGATGTTCCCACACGTAGATAGTAACTCTACATACCTGGTAATGCTCTAAACTTGAATTAAATACTTTAACTTTGAAGAAGATTTCCAAAATCTTGAGTTCTTGAACCTTGAGATGGGTTTTCTTGAAAACCCTAGTTTAGGAATGATGATTTCTTGTTTAGACTACAAGGATATATATTAGAATTGACTTGGAATGATTAGAGTAGGCTTACCTTGGTGTTCTTGATGATGGGAGAGAATAGAAGGTCGTTCTAGGGCTTGGGGGTGAAGAATGAAGTGAAAAAGCCTTAAAACGAAGTTTTATAATTGCTTTTCGGACCCATTTTACGCCCCTATTTTACGTCCCGTAAAAGTTTTACGGACCGGATGTCTCACCGTAAATCAATTACGATGATTTGGGCTTTTGACCGACCAATTTTACGGTCTGAATATACGGCCGTATAATTTTCACGGCCCGTATATTCCACCGTATATCGTGAACACTGTTTTAGTAAAACGGGCATAACTTTTTGTACAGATGTCTGTTTGACCTTCATAATATACCGTTGGAAAGGTATTTCAAAGATCTACAACTTTCAAGAAGGAAATTTTCCCAAATTCCTTACAGATTTTTCCGTATACTCATTTTAATTGAGACGTGGTGCAAACTCACTTGAAAACACGCTCCGTAGGGTAGCTTCCGACTTTCCTTTGCTCAAGGACTCTTCTCATGTCTTGATTGGGTTTCAAACTCCATTTATACACTACTCAAATTGGGTTCATTATACCCCTGTCTTATGAGTCAAATCTTAGCCCAAATGCACGAGGTGTTACACCTTCAATAGACAAGCACAATTGCTTGTGTTTAGTAATTGAGAATGAGTGCTACTATAGAAGACGATTATGAAAGGAAGTGGGATTGTATATGCCTAACTTATCAATTTTCTTTTTGTGTATGCCTTATTTTATTTTAAATTAACATTTTTTTGTTAAGGAAAAAGGTGAAATTTAATCATAGAAAAGTTTTATCAAGAAAACATTAAGGCATACACAGTAAAAAGATGATTTGGTTAAGTACCCAAATCAAATGATGCATTCCATGAATTTTATTAAGGGTGGATCAGTAGCTTTTAATTCCCCCCTTGCCTTTCATATTCCATGTCTATCTGAATAATTATTAGTCATACTTCATTAATCCAATGACATGCAGATGTTCTTCGACATCCTATTTTCTATTTGACGATGAAATTGAAAGTTTCTTTCTTGTTCAGAGTTTTCTGATGGGCTGGGCTGGGGGCGACGCTCTTGATTATCTACACCACTTTTAATCAGAACAAGTTTATTCCTTGTTCCTGCTTCATATTTCAACACTACTACTCTAAAGTGTATCCGCTTTACATTGTAAATGAGAAGAGATTTCTGTTGTTATATTCAGGACAACTAATTCATAAAATGTCTCTTGTTATATCCAGGACACAATTGATTCCTTGAGGAGTGATGCCAAATATCAGAGAAAAATGTTTGACCAAGCTGTTCAGCTTGTTCGCCCAGGTGGAGTCATTGTCTATTCCACGTAAGTACAAACATGTATCTGAACTTTCTTTAATGAGACTCGAGACTAATTTCGGTATTGAGATTATTACGCATATTTCATCACTGCTTTTGTTGAGTCAGAATTCTCATTCCATCTGTCCTTTTTCTTCCTGACTGACCTTTATACCAGCTGTACATCTCTTTATCTTAATCTAAACTTCTCTCCTTTTGGATCATTCAAATGTCTAACTCCCTGTTCTGCAGTCGTCGTACAAATAAATAATTTGGACAGCAAAAGTTACATTATAAGAAATCAAATTCACAGATATTCTGAGTGTGATGCATGAATCTAATGCAAAATATTTTCTCTTGTTTCTGAATCCTGCATGGAGGAGATTGAAAGAACGTCTAGTTGTGCTAAAGTCATCCCATAGGTTATTCACCAGGTGCTAAATTCTGTGTGAATATAACATGCAGATCGTGATGCTACCTTTTTTTCCCCTCCAGAGAAAATTCATTGGGTTCGTGCGCACTTGCTATATCTCCATCTCCAAAAGAGATGACTGTCTTTTTGGTTAGAGAAATCTTGAGTGTGGTAGTGCATGTCTTAGTGAATGGAGTTCTTAGTTTCTGACAGTAGTACCTCCTTGTTTCTCCTATTGTTTTGCACATTATTTAAGTAGCGTTGTCAAAGGCTCATTTTAGGCGTGCTTAAGTTCTAATTTGAGTAGAGTGATACTAAACAATAAATTTGATTAGCAGAAGATATATTAATTGTTAAGGAAACCATTATGAATAAAATTGTTACTTTTTTCTTGCACTACATAAATATTTTTATTTTTTCTTCACTGCTTCCCTTTCTTAACTAAAGCCCACATTTCCGTTGCACTTAAAGCCCAATGGACCTGGAGCACTTTCTAATGCTTTCGCCTATGACAACACTGTATGCAAGACAAGCATTTAAATGCAATTTTATTATGTTAAACTTTATGAGACATAATGTAATTAAGTAAATAAAAGTGTACTCTTTCCTACACTTAAAACTTTTAGATGAGATGGTCACACACTTCAGCAGATTGGTTGACTGATTCTTCCATTACTTAGTCATATGTTTAATAGCATCCACAACTGGTGTTACTAGTTCCAGCTTCAATACTTTGTCATGTTTAATAGCATGAACAACTGATGTTACTGGTTCCAACTTCAGATGTACGATAAACCCTGGTGAGAATGAAGCTTTAGTACGATATGCATTGGACACATATGAGTTTCTCTCGTTGGCATCTCAGGTTGGCTTAAAAGCTTGTATATTTATGTAAAAGAATATTCTAGTGGAATGATATTAAAGGAACTGTTTGCTGTGTGGATATCATTGACGATGTCTGGCGATTACCATCGATCTTACATATTTTTCTAACTCTTGTATGTCTTTCAGCATCCAAAAATTGGAGGACCCGGCCTTACTGGTAGTTGTCAATTGCCTGATGGATTTGTTGAGTAAGCATCTTGCCCATTTCATAGTATTTGCTTTGCAAGACTTATTTATCAATTGCGTGTTGAAAAGCTGTATAAGTATATACCCGTGACAGGTGCTTTAGCTAAGTTAAGCTTATTTTGTTTGTTCTGCAGTCGTTTTCATCTGTTCTTATAAGATGGATGTGTTAGTGTCTATTGAGTAATTTCTAAAGTAAATAAGGTGAAGCTTGAAGCAGTCTCTTTGAATTTGTTCCGTCAGTGGAGAAAAATATGTCTTGGGTTGTGATACTGATGTAAGACGTGACAACCGAGGCACTCGTTCCTTTGCTTGATGGTATATAGGATGAGTTACGATTCAAATGTTTGGATAGTATAGGAGAGTGTCGCTAATTGTTTCTTGCTTTCGTACAGTTTCTATTTGTCAATATGTGGGTGCATACCCAAAAAAAAGATCAAGAAAGAACCTTTGAGTTATGTCTATTTTTCTGAATTTTAACTGCCAAGACTAGTGGGTAAAGGAAATTAAATTTAGGAACAGAATTTCTGCAGTGGATGTACATTTATCTAAATGCTAGTAGTTTTTTCATCTTCACTCTAAGAACTGCTTCCAAAAACATCACCCTTGGATGCTGTTTCATGTACGGAAACACACTGTTATAGTGTTGCATTATATCAATAGTGGTGGTATTGACATCTCTGCTGCTTCTAAATTCTCCAGGGAATGGTTAAAGCCCGGTGAGGAAAATCTCGTTCAGAGATTTGATCCGTCATCCGACCTTGATACGATAGGATTTTTCATAGCAAAGTTCAGCGTTGGACCCAAAAACATCTGAGTTGAATGTGATACAACTCTCGGGATAGGTAATTTGGCAATGAATTTATATGAGCTTCGGCGATGGAAGTCCAAGCCTCCCAGTTCCTCTCTTGTTGTACCCTCGTTGACAATCACATGCTGGAATATGGGTTGCAGAATCAGTTAGTGTAACTGTGAATGCCAGATAGACTAGGTAGATACTACTACTAGTCCTGTAAGAGATAACCGCCAATCTTATATTCAGTTGGTAGTTAAACTCTACTATTGCCAAATTCTGCAACCTCCAATGTTCAAAGATATTTCAACCTTGCACATTGGTCATGAAAAACTTGGTTTATGATTCTCACGCGGTTGACCAATTTATGGCACTTTCTCAATTATCCCTGCAGTGATTTTATTTTTAAACGTCTCACTGATTGCAATGAAAAACTCTTGATTGTAATTCTAACTTTTTAAGCATTATGTTGGCTTCATTGGAGACTGCTAAATTTGCTCCTTTGGCTTTGAAGATTGGGACATTATTGAGAAAATTAAACACATAGGGGTACCAAGAGCCCAAAAGAGGCCATTTGGATTATCTTTGGCTTGATTTAACTTCAAGTTTAAATAGTTTTACACTACTTAAATCTTTTGTTCTTTTAACCTCTTTTTAATTATTTGTTCATTTAACCGGAGTCCAATTTAACATAGCCGAGAAGGCCATGTATGTGATTCCATTGGTCTTTTTTAGTTTGAACGGGGGGTGGGGTTGGGGGGGGGGGTTGGTGGTGGTTTGTTTTCTTCTTGGAAGCTTTATCATCTGAAGGAAGTGCATTCTACAAGTGGGGGCAAATACTCCTTATTAAAAACACTTTTGCTTTATTTGGATATGGCTTTGTTAGTTCATTTCGATTCTCTTGTCAAAAGAAACATGTTACATATTTGTTCGATTTCAATCAGAGCTGAATTGCAATCAATATTTTCTTTCATTTTGGACAATTGGACTTCTCGAAGGTCTTCAAGTAATAGCGTGCCTTTTCAAAGATAGTGTCATTTTTTAAGTCTCGAAATCGTTGGACGCTGGTGAGAGGCTGAGAGCTTGAGAACGAGAGGGAAATTTCAGGCCATTTTAGGATACAACAAAAAAAGGACATCAATAGTTGGTAGGAGCCAAAGTTGTAAAACAAGTAAAAATGAACTTGCCATGGGGAGCTGGTCAGATTTTAGCAAAAGAGACGAAGAAGAATACGGCTAAATGAGTGCCATACTACCCCATGATCAGCTCGAGGATTCGTTTGCATTTAATTTTGTTGCAAAAATAATACACGTAAACGTTTTTGGACCAACAAGGGTTGTGATGGAATAATAAGTACTCCTTCGTCCTCAATCAGAGGTTTCGGGTTCGAGCCTCGGGTATGTTGCATTTATTAGGGAGCACTTTATGGGCAATTTCCAGGATTGCCCTTCGCTGGTTTGGTCTTTAATTTTGCCTCTCAAATTAGTGGCTAAAAGCCCCTTGGTTTCGGGTTCGAACCCCCGCTCAGTCAAAAATTAATTTTTTTTTTGCAAGACATAAGTTGGGATTCGCAGGGCATAAGTTGGACCCCAACTTAAGTTGGGTTTCAAACTCTGCCTTAAGGCAAAAAAAAAAAAAAAAAAAAAAAAAGAAATTGCTGGAATTTTGCTAACCTGTGCCTTAAGGCCTAATTTGGGCAAAAGTTAGGCCTTAAGATAGAGGTTTGCCTTAAGGCCTAATTTTGGGTAAAAGTTTGCCTTACCTTAAGGCATAAGTTGGACCCCAACTTATACCTTGCGAATCCTAACTTCTGCCCTGCGAATCTCAACTTATGCCTTGCGATTTTTTTTTTTTTTTTTTGACTGAGCCTGGGTTTGAACCCAGGACCTCGGAGTGTTAAGTGAAGGGAAAATATTAAAGACCACCAATTTGAGGGGCAAAAATTAAAGACCACCCCAAAAGAAGGGCAATCCGCGCAAAAAAAAAGGCACTTTATCCCCAGTGTGAGACTTTCTGGCGTGTATCCGGATTTCGTCGGGGCCCAATGTGGTACCGAAACGGGTGAGAAACAAAAAAAAAAAAAAAAAAAAAAAAAGCACTTTTGGAAGTTTAGGACACGTTAACGTCGAAGGAAAATGTTTATATGTTGTTTAAGTTCTACAGATCATCAGTCAACTATTTTTTCTTTGATTTGTAAAATATATCACAATAAAACATATCTTGTTATATAGTCATACATTTTTGTATATAGTTTATAGAAACTAATCTAACGTGACATATTAAGCATATATGTAAAAAAAAATTGTAATTTGAGACTCTTTAAATCATGCTATATATATGTTGATCTCAAAAACACTCAAATCATAATGAATTTTTGGTGACAATTATGCAGATTTCTAAAAAAAAAAAAAAGACGAGTTTAGTAAAATGTTAACGAAACAGCTCCGAAAAAAGGTAAGCGGTTGTTATACCATATGTCCTAATTCAAAAAAGAATAACCAACTTACCCAGTCAAAATTTTCAATTTTCACTTAGGAGTATATTGTCTCGACATAAGTCTCCATGGATCACTCCCTTTAGATGGATGAAATCCAACACCTCCAATAGCTTTTTGAGGTAGCGCAAAATAACCTCCATCTCTATTATTTTCAGTTCCAATCTAGCATGAAGGGTGCTAAAGATACCAAACAATAAATATATGTGAAATTTTTTATCTTGCAATAACAGTTTGGAACTAATTTAACTTTACAAACCTTTCTCATAGTTCCATTGCAACAAATAGAGTCTTTGTTGTCACGCTCATTGTTTCCTCGCTCATCATTTCATCTTCGGATGATGATGATTCCATATCGGGAACACCATCTTCAATCCAACACTAGAAATTACTAATTAGAAGGAAAAACTTTTAAATTGTTGCACTCCAAATAAATTGTACACGAAATTAAAAAAAAAAGTATTTTAAAAATCAGAAGTAGCGAACTAAACTCTGTTACAAGAACTTAAATAATGTGGGAGAGACTTTGGATTTCTTACGAGGAAAAGTTTCTTATGTCTTAGAGTATAGTGCGCAACAAATGTGCTCATGTAAGATTAAATTGACAATAAAAATTTGATATAAATGTTTTTAGATAAACTGTTTGCTTATTAAGCAAGAAATATAGAAATACAATAATATTAAGTTAGTTTACCGACTTTAGCAAAAATATCATGTTTGAACAATATTTAGGTGAAGTTGAAAAACAAGTATTTGAAAGTTGAATTGTGTTTTGATATGATTTCACTTGAGAAAAAAAAAATCAAACTTTTGAGGGTGAAATCTATTAGTTCACCTCTTAATTTCGTGTGTCTTGATCAGTTATTGTAGCATATGACATTTCAAAAAGTAGCAGTGCCGGTGCAAACCTATCTGAATTGTCACTAATAGAGAGTCGAAAGAAAACTTAAGAAGTTTGGTACGTGATGTTGTCGAAAAATGCACTCGTCCCAACACTAGCATTAATATCATATATGACTGCTCAAATGGAATGAATCAAGATAATAAGGTAATGACAACGAAAGTAAAAAGAACAAATCAACTTAAGTACCCATGCCAAAATCAACAATTTTGACACCTTGTGATCCACGAAGACATTTTCTCTAGATATATACATCGATGTAGATCACTCCACTCTTGTGGTCTGTGGATGAATATTACACCTTCTACGAGTTCTTTGAAATAGCACATTTTCACATCCGGCCCTATCTCCTTTGGTAACTTGGCATGCACGGTAGAGGCGGATCCAGGATTTGGAGGTTGCGGGTGCCACTATTTTATATAAAAGAATATCTACAACTAACCACAAAAGATCGAGTACGAAGGATAGGTAGGCTACATTAATTTGATTAGGTTTTTTATTCGTAAATAAGTTCGTTTAGTTCAAATTTTTCACACTTTATTTATAAATTTAAATTTTATTCTAGAAGAAAATGATAAAAACAAAAGCAAATAACTCTCGAACAAGCGCATCCAATTGGATTATTTGCTAAATATGTAAAAGAAAATTGATTAGGTCTTTTATTCGTAAATAAGTTCGGTTTAGTTCAAAGTTTTCACACTTTATTTAAAAAAAATTAAATTTTAGTCTAGAAGAAAATGACAAAAACAAAAAACAAATAACTCTTGAATGGGCGCATCCAATTAGATAATTTGCTAAATATGTAGCAATTTTTTTTACATATTCTTTGTTTGACTACATTAATTTACCTTCAATATTTTTGAGTTAGTTTTTTCCATCTCAATTATCAAGTTTTATGGCTTGCATAACAAAAGATTCAATTTTTCAACCAATGTCTAGAATATGACTTTTACATCGCAATAGATTGTTTTTTAAAAAAAAATCTTTTGTCTCATCTTCTAAATGATGATCCAAAATATGGAACATTATCTTCACACTACAACAAAATATGCTTTTAGCGGCAATTAATTTGCAGCAATAACTTAATTGCCGCTAATTATATTCTAGAATCAATTATTACCGGTAATACCAAACTTTAGCCCTAACAATAAATGCCGCTAAAGGCTTTAGCGACGTTGGATCTAATGACATTAATCAATTGTTGGTAAATGTTTTTGTGGCAATAACTATTGGTGCTAAAAAGAAAATATATTGCTACTAAAAGCCTCTTTTGGTGTAGTGTCAATTCATAACTAAAATGATTTTTTTTTAAATTTTAATATGGGGCTATTAAATTGTCGTAATCTAAAATGAAGTTTACATGAAATCAAGAATAAGATAATATTTTAATATCCTACACGTACACATGTCTAAAACGTCATTGACGTAATGTGTTGAACTCCGAAATCAAGATTTAAGAAACGTGGGAGCGATATTTCTTTCTTAGACTAATTAGACAATGCATGTATCATGACAATTGAACGTATCCTTGCAATTTGAAAATCATAAGCATTCGGCTCAAAAGCCTACAATCATAAAAAGCTTTTATACACAATACATGAAGTGCAATGACAATATTGTGAATGAGTCCGGAATCAAATTGCCCCAAAAAAAACCATGTGGAACCAAAATACCCTAACAAAAAAAAAAAAAAAAAGCGACAAAAGTACCTTTAGCATAGTAATTTACCGCACTAAAATAGTTCACGGAGACGGAGCCGTTAACTGCTTTAGCGCAGTATTTTACTGCGTTATAGAAGTACTTTAAAAAAAAATTGGCCAACTTTATTTTTTGCAACACTTAGTGTTTTTTTTTTCTTTTTTTTTTTCATACTTTGGCCAATGATTAGTCGTGTGTCAAGATTCCGAAACGTCAATATTTTATATAGAACCTGATATTTTTTTCTGCGTACAATAATGTAGGCTCAATACATTAAGGATACGTAAACGTTCGGATCGTCATTTTAGGGGTTGAAAAGGTGCCCGAAGTAAGTTTTATTTGTAAACTTTAAGTTTAAGTGTTCTATATACATAGACGTCCATTTTTGTTTGAAGACTTGTTGTCATTAGCTTAAGGTTTTTTATTTTTAGGGTTTAGATTTATTGAAAATAAAGCCGTTGCCAAAAGGTTTTTAACTGCTTTAGCGCAGTATTAAAGAATTTTTTTTTTGTTTGTATAGCGCAGTAAAATAGCGAGCACTAAAAAAAAAAAAAATTGGGCAAACTTTTTTTTTGCAACACTTAGTGTGTTTTTTCATACTTTGACCAACGATTAGTCGTGTGTCAAGACTTCGAAACGTCAATATTTTATATAGAACACGATATTTTTTTCCACGCGTACAATAATGTAGGCTCAATACATCAAGGATACGTATACGTTCGGATCGTCATTTTAGGGGTTGAGAAGGTGCCCGAAGTAAGTTTTGTTTGAAAAAACTTAGTGTTTCACTGTAAGGTTATTTTAGTCAACTTTATATGTCGAGAAAATTAGTCAGCTTTATTTTCAAAAATTGAAAACCGAGAAGTGAAATTGACATTAACAGCTATATTACCCCGGGATTTTTACGTTGAAATCTATCGCGTATCATCATCTTATAAGTAAATAAAACTGAAAATTTCACGCCAATTTGGGGGAAAATTGAAATTGAATGGAATAAAAGGTGTTTTTTTAAAAATCGGATCTGCAGTTTGTCCGCATAGATCTTGAAAAAATATGCAAATTCAAAAAAAAAAAAAAAAAAAAAGCGTAAAACGGACGTCCGAGCACAAAGTTATGACCATCTAAAGTTTGACCACTTTACAACTAGTTTTTCTCCCTATATTTTTTAGAATTATATTTATATTCAAAATAAAGTTATGTCTTGATTAAAAAATAACACACTTAAATCAAAACCTTAAAAAATAGAACACTTAAACCTTAAACAAAACTTACTTCGGGTACCTTTTCAACCCCTAAAACGACGATCAGAACGTTTACGTATCCTTGATGTATTGAGCCTATATTATAGTATCCAGAAAAAAATATCAGGTTCTATATAAAATATTGACGTTTCGGAGTCTTGACACACACTAATCGTTGGTCAAAGTATGGAAAAACACTAAGTCTTTAGAAAAAGATTTATTAAAATAAGATGTTGCGATCTTTTTATGGAAAAAACACTAAGTATTCCTTAAGTGTGTTAATTTTTAATGCGTAACTTTATTTCGAATATGTTGCCAAAAAAAAAATAATCACGTAAATCGGACGTTCGAGCGCAAAAAATCGCGTATATTTGAAATAAAGTTATGCTTTAAAAAATAACACACTTAAATCTAAACCCTAAAAATAAAAAACTTTAAGCTAATGACAACAAGTCTTCAAACAAAATGGACGTCTATGTATATAGAACACTTAAACCTAAAGTTTACAAATAAAACTTACTTCGGGCACCTTTTCAACCCTAAAATGACGATCCGAACGTTTACGTATCCTTGATGTATTGACCCTAGATTATTGTACGCAGAAAAAAATATCAGGATCTATATAAAATATTGACGTTTCGGAGTCTTGACACACGACTAATTATTTGCCAAAGTATGAAAAAAAACACTACGTGTTGCAAAAAATAAAGTTGGTCAATTTTTTTTTTTTGGTACTGTTTCTATAACGCAGTATTTTACTGCGTTATAGATTTTTTTTTTCTATATAACGCAAGAAAAATCATCTTGATTAAAGCGATTCGTCCGTCTCCGTGAATCTTTAGCGCGATAAATTCTTGCACTAAAGGTACTTTTATCACTTTTTTTTTTTTTGTTGAGGTATTTTGGTTCCATATAATTTTTTTTGGGGCATTTTGGTTCCGGATTTTGAATGAATATACTAAATGACAGACAGTGTACATGGAGCTTTTATGACATCATGAATAAAAAAATACAATGACAAGGCCCCCGACTACACCCAAATCAGAGACAATAATTTAAAATAATACAATGCATCCCAATGTAGCGTGGCCTCACTATTACAGCTGTACATGTCGTGAATATCAGTACTTGCATTCACGAAAGAGATGCATCGCCCTCCAGCAAAGGACGTGAGTAACAAACCACAAATGTTTAGTATGCACCATATATATACTCCCTTGATCATAAAGCGAGACAAGACTTTTAAGAAATACATGATGAGGTAATATATGTCTATTCATAAGGAAGCTATAAGTAATGCGACTATGAATCGTCTCATGAGTTTGATCATGACTATATGCATTATCAATTCCATAAAACATTTCATAAAAGATCAATGACAATTGAAAACTATTCATAAGCTCATAATTAAGTTTGAAACATTAAACAAACTCATAATTTTTTGTGGAGGTTTCTAGTCACCGACATATGTATTCATTAAACCACCATGTGTACGATATAAAGTTCGATCTCGGACTGATCAGCTAAGACATCTCAACACAATGTCATATGGTTTGACATTCATTAGCTAGTATTTCATTAATCTCTATCAAGACAGACTATCTAATTGCCCAAACCAATAGTACGACGATAGTCCTACACCAGCACGTGTAGCTTCAGGATTGGAGCACCTTTAACGAATGCCTTCTTTATTGTGGAGTATAATAATACTACCAAAACGTTTTTATATTAATTTGACACCTTCTACCCCTTTTCATATAAATTTCCCACTTTGGTCCTTTCATATTAGTTTGTCACCGTTTACCCATAACTCATAACCATAAACATTCTTCATTTGAAAACCTTAACATCTTATTTGTTTTTCATTTGAAATACGATTCTTTTGAAAATTATGGTACATGTTCATCTCAAATTTCAATTTTTTTTTTACTTTGAGACCACCATTTAACCTTGCCCAAATTTTTTTTTTTCACCTCGTCTATCCAGTCTGGGACAACTTCAGACATGCAGTATCTGATGTTAGCCTTGAGTAGAAAGTCAAACTTCAGATAAATGTCTTAAGTTTCATATGACTATAAGTTCATGCATTTACAGTACCCGGACAGAGGGTAACTCAGATAACGCGATTAGGCTCCGAGATCTTAGGGACTTCATTTAATCCCATTATTAGTCCAAATTCTGTATTTATATTAAGAAATTCTTTGAATGTATACAAAAGTTAAATTCACAACTCAGTTACTAACACCCGATTGCTATCCAAGAATAATATTTAGAACCTATAAAGTTTAAATTCTTAATCTGTCATGGATTAAGGGAGCCAAATTAGGATCAACAGGCTGAGCACTGGGCTCAATAGACTGAAATGATAGATCGAGAGAAAACCGAAAGCAGCTCTATGAGCGGTTCAGAGATAGAAGCTCAGAACAATAGAGCATGAAAAGAAAATAAATGAGAAGCCCAGAACAATAGAGCATGACAAGAAAATAAATGAGAAGCCCAGAACAATAGAGCATGAAAAGAAAATAAATGTTCAAACGGCTCACAAAACTTTGGCTCTAATTTCATGATAGATTGTAGTGAATAAAGAGCGCCAATATTACATCTATTTATATTGAAATAGATACATTAAAGATAAGTATATCACTTACCAAAAGATAAGTGCTAAGAGCCTAACTAGATATATATGACATATGTGGCGTAAGTACTAAGATTGCTATATTAGATAGGAAGTTCTCTGTCCTAGGTGTACTAGTTGGTACTGCATGTTCAAGCAATAATCTCTTACTCCATATTGAATCAATCATCATATATAATCTCTCACGCCTTGTCATCAGATAATAATGTTAATTGATTTCACCCCAGGATCCTCCCAGCTCGAGGTCCCCCCTAAGGGGAGGCTAACCAAGAGCAGGTCACTTTCTTTTGGAGATGGTGTGTAGAATTCTTTTGAAGTGCTCAAGTTGACACTGAATCCTTAAGGTTCCAGGTTGGCTGTAGCCAAGCTCATGAGCGGACATGTCAAGTAGGATTACAATACAAGGGTCCTTCATCAACTTCATCGGTATCATTACTCTCTCCATTTCTTGATCTTCATTTCCTACAAGCACAGGGGTGTACCCTTTTCTAATCACTTGATTTCTCTCATGATCATCATCACTCCTCACATAATCACTATAGCTATAGGCAGTAGATAATTTCTTCTCTCTCGATCCAAATGATCTCACCCTCGCCATTATTTTTACCATCTTGAAGAGAAAAAATTAAACTACTACTGCTAGCTTGTACTTTAAAAACTTGCTTAAGCTCCACTTGTGCCCTCTTGAATATATATTCTAATGGCCTTGCGGCTTCAAAGAAAGTTAAGTGTTAAAATAAATACATATTAAGAGATCCAGTCATTTTTCAAAAGTAAATATACTAAAGTATCCTTGGAAAACAATGAAAGTAAAACATTTGAATTTTATTTCTCTAGTCTGTTTTGGAGAATAAATCTGCATTAATTAAAGTGAGGACTAAATAGTTGTAACACATAAATTACCATGCGTTACTAGAAAAACACCAAGTGAGGACTAAATAGTTGTAACACATAAATTACCATGCGTTACTAGAAAAACACCAAATGAGGATACTAAGAAAGCATTATATATGTTTTGGACATACTTTATCATGCCTAGCTACCTTTGAGGCAAAAAAGACTTTTATGGTCGGAGAATGAAGGGTCAAAAGATTATGTCATTAGTTTTGATATCATCAAGCATGCTTAGTGCCAGGAATTATTCATGCCTTCGAAATATAATTAAGAATATATTGGATGCATGATACTGCTTGCATCAATCAATTAAATTGATCGATGTCCGGTGTTAACTATGGCACCAAACATCTGGATCAATCATGTAGTTTGATACTGATAGAAGTCATTATATGTACCTTTCTTGATAAAAATTTAATCATGGGCGTAACTCAACTCCAAAAGCTAGCTTATGAAAGACGGCTTGCCTAAATTTACATAATGAGGCCAAAAAATTTACTCACAAGCTATGTAGGACTTCAACATCTCCCGCATGCACAGATTGAACATATGGAGCATGAACAATATAATATGAGGCCAACATTGAATAAATAAACAATTGGAATGATTCTGATACCAAATTAAAAGGTCATTTATGAAGTTGAGAAAAAAGCTTTGAGCTAGCGCAAAGACGGGCATTAAGAAAGCTAATATCAAAGAGTAAAGAGGGCACAGTTCACTGATGAGAAAATCCGACTATCTTGTAAGGCCCAATAACCTGATATAACTACTAGATATGTACTATTGATTATTTTTCTATCCCAAACGTCAGCTGAACCATAAATTATGTGTTAAATTTGCATAGAGAATACGAGATTTTGAATAAACTCGTACTAACTTACTAAATTGGAATTCTAGCAAAACTTATGTGCCCCACATATTCAATAAAATGGCATAGATAATATTCTTGACAATTAGCTCTCAGTTTACCCTATTATAATTTTTAGTTTAGCCCTAAGTAAAAAAGTATGAGACGTACATGCGCTGTTAGACATCTTTCATAACTTATGTGATTTATTTAGTCAATTCTAGAAATTACATTAAACGAATTATGAACCATTAGATGTCATGTGGATTGCATTGCCACGTTTATATGCTCAAATCAAATTTAGCTACCGATGTGATCACATCCAGACTCAGAAGGGAGAGAAGAGACCAACCTTCATTGGGTGAGAGTCATGAGGATTGAGGTCCAAGGTTAGCTATACCTCATCTGTAGGCGCCAACTTATTTTAATTGGGCAATTCGCAGGATTGCCCTTCCTTTGGGGTGGTCTTTATTTGGTGCCCCTCAAATTGTTGGTCTTTAATTTTTGCCCTTCGCGTTGCAGTTCTAAGCTTCGCATAGAAATCATGAGGTTTTGGGCTTGAACCCCCGCTCAAGCATAAGATAAAAAAATATTTTCGCAATGCAAGGCAAAAGCAAGGCTTGAACGCGTGTTTGCCTATACCGGCATAACCTTGTTAAAAAATAACTAAAGTTATGCCGGTACCGGCATAACTATAAGTTCCGCCTTAGGGACATACTTTTAATTATACCTTAAACTAAAAGTCTGCTCTATAAGACATAACTAAAAGTATGCCCCATAAGGCGGAACTTTTCCTTAAGGCATAACTAAAAGTTTGCCTTATAAGGCAAAGACTATTTCTTAAGGAAATGTTATGCCTTATGGGGCATACTTTTAGTCATGTCTTAACTAAAAGTCTGCCCCGTAAGGCATAGCTAAATTATGCCTTAAGGAAAAATTATGCTTTATGGGGCAGACTTTTAGTTAAAGGCAGAACTAAAAGTCCGCCCATAAGGCATAGTTATGCCGGTATCGGCATAACTTTAGTTATTTTTTAACAAGGTTATGCCGGTACAGGTAGACATGCGTCCAAACCTTGCATTGTGAAAATATTTTTTAATTTTATGCTTGAGTAGGGGTTCGAACCCAGAACCTCGATTCGCCTCACCTTTTCAGCGGTGAAACTTAAAGACCACAAATATGAGGGGCAATATATAAAGACCACCCCAAAGGAAGGGCAATCCGCGCAATTTTTTTTATTTTAATTTGTAGGGGATGGGCCGAGACCGCACGTGTGTCACGTACACAGGGCCACTACATGAAAACTTTTTTCATATGAAAATTATTTGCTTTCAAAATTATTTATGCATCTTTTTACATGTCAGTTATTCAGTTTACAGTCCAACTGACTATCTAGTTGCAGTTGTCAGCATGCAGTCTCTAGTTACAGCTTCCCTTATTTGTAGATGTCAGTTTCCAACGTATGTGATATTTCATGTTCTTGCTATTTGTACCTTTAACCCAGAAAGTCTCGTTATTGAAGAGGTAGTCTATGAGACTTATTGTTATCCTATCAGAGTTACTTAGCCCCTGAGTGTCTACTTTCCTTTTCTTGATGCAATACCGCAAATTACACTCCAAACATGACAGCATATGTTCAGACTTCAACACAACTCACTTCCGTCGGTCACTTCAGTAGGAGCACTTCTATTTATATTGCTTTAGACTTTCGTTTCGTATTTCGAAAAATGCCCTGGGGATAGCATATTTGTAGTATTCTTAGAGATTTATGATTTATCCTAATGGGTATTTTATGGATTTCATATCAGTTTCCGGTATTCACTTATAGACCTGAATGATTAAGTATATCTCTCTAGTTAATTTAGACAAATCAAGTGATATCTATCTTGTTAGCTAGTTCAGGTTCCCTGGACAAGTAGTTACTGTCGTGTACCCATCACATCTCGCCCTAATTTTTAGGCTTGACATATCTATACGAGAGCTATTTTATACATCATTAACTCGACTAGCATCTAATTACCTACTTAACAAACTAACTGAATTAATTTTAACTGACTGAACTTATATTACAATACCTATAGTCTGTTACCTCGCTATGCATCACCACTTCCATACACATTAGGTACTCCGCTTGTTACTCCATTACTCCCTCTCAAGCTGAGGGTGGAACAGGTTCTTCACTCCCAATTGAGCTCTTCTAAGGCCCTTGGTCAGTAAGTCTACTAGTTGATCTTTGGTATGCACATTGAATTTTGATCAAACCTGGACTTATTCTTTCTCTTACAAATGGACTGTCGATATGCTTAGTCCAGTCGTGAAAAATTGGGTTAGTTGCAATCTGAATTATAACTTTACTGTCATACTTCAAGTCAACTGGTATATGTACATCATTTCCAAGTTTCTTTTACAATCCAACAAACCAAATTACTTCAGCTACACATGAGGCCATTGTTCTGAATTTAGCCTCAGCGTAGCTCCTAGAGATCGTCTCTTGTTTCTTGGACTTCAAAGATATCAATGCATTCTCAAATGTTACTAAGTAGCTAGTTATAGATCTACTGTTTTGCATTTCTTGGGTAAAGTCTCCCAACTATATTGGAAAATGAATTGGTTATCCATAAAGAGAAAGAAAGTTTTCTTCTAGTTCCGCTTCTTGCTCTTCCAATTCAGAAAGACTTGTCGGAAATCGCCGGTTGAGTTGGTCCGACCAAGAAAGGCATGGGACTTTTGGGCATTGCCTGGGTCGAGCTAGGCTACCTAGTGATTTACAAGCACCCTCACTGCACACTTTCTATATATTTGTCTCCATCCAATCAAAGACGTCCATGCCATAGAGAATCAGGCTCAGCAAAAATGATCCCTGAGCTGAATCACACAGTACACATACAACTTGTTTGAGCCTTTCGCAGGCATAAGCAATCCTAGTCCAGAGGCCGCCTTTCTGTACTTTACTACCATGAGTGGAGCCTCTATATGAGGATGTTTTTCTGGACTTTGCATGTATTGACTTATAACCTGTACTATAAAAGCTTTAGCAGGTTTAGCCATTGTAAGTTATAGCAGCTTCCTCACTAGCGTTTGATAGCCTCTTAGGTCTTTTAGTACCTTATCAGGAGATGTTGTTCCATTGTTTCTATTTAACACATTTATCATACTCCAAAGATGTCAACTTCTGATTCATCTTTAGTGGATTGCTCCACTCAGTCTAATTTCAGATACTAACTCCAGAGCATATTTCCTTTGATACATCACAATTATTGATCTGGCAAAGCCGATGCCTAGAAAAAAATTGAGTGTACCTTGATTCTTCATCTTGAACTTCTTTTGTAGACCCTGTCTTGTCTAACATAGTAGTTAGTGATTGTTTCTAGTAACTAAGGAGTAATTAAAACGACTCTGTTAAAATGACTCTGTATCTGTGCTTCAGTTAACTTCAAGTTCCATTTCTGGGCATGCCTGTTTTGGCCATATAGAAGTTTGCGGAGTTTGTTGACCTTCGAAGTCTCCATCTATCCAGTAAGCGCGTATACCTCTTTTAGAAAATTACCATGTAGAAATGCACTATGAACAGTAATCTGGTAGATAAACCATTGTTTGGAGGCTGCAAATGCAATGATTGACCTGATTGTGGCCATTTTGTTTATATGATAGAATTTTTCCTTTTAGTCCAGGCCTTCTCTATAATTCTGAAAATTGGCAACTAACGTTGTCTTGAGCCTTTCAACATCTCCTACAGCTTTGTACTTAACTTTGAAGATTCATTTATACCCAGTAGGATTCTTTCTAAAGGTAGATCTACCATGGTCCAAGTAAGCTGCAATCTCAAGTTCCATAGCATCAACCCATCTTGATCTGTGGTTTGTGGTGGCTGAATAAGTTGATAGGGAACTATTATAGGATTGAGATAATTGAGCATAGTCAATAGAAGAGGAGATTGGATAAGTGAAATTATGGCTACTTAGAGAAAAAACATAGTCATGCATCCACAATGAAAGGCCTAGCTATTTTAGGAGATCTCCTAAGTTCTACTATGGGATCTGCAGGGGTAGGTTTTGGATTAGGAGGAAGATCTGCATCTGCTTCAACTGGAACTTCATCGGACTCACCATCATAGAGAATTGAATCATCAACGGGAGTTAGAGGAACTTCCAATCCACAATCTTAAATAAACATGGTTGGAGTGTTCCTGAACATTAATTATAAACCTCTTTGAAAACCCCTACACAACAAATGAGAGACAATGTATTCTTTAACACATCCTCGCATGTGTAACCCATAGATCTTTTAGAAAGAAGAAAGAGAGGGGAAGGAGGAGGAAGTGGCAGTGGCTTAACGGGGTTGGTCATAGAGTAGATGAGGCATATTAGGATCAACAGGCTGATGAGTGGGCTTAAAGAAATATTACTTGATGGCTTAATTGGCTGAATTGATAGATAGAGAGAAAAGGAAAGCAGCTCTATGAGCGGTTGAGAGATAGAAGCCTAGAACAATAGAACATGAAAAGAAAATGAATGTTCAAACGGCTCACAAAACCTTGGCTCTAATTTCATGATGGATTGTAGTGAATGAAGAGAGCCAATATTGCATCTATTTATATTGAAATAGATACACTCAAAATAGGTACATCACTTACAAAAAGATAAGCTCTAAGAGTCCTAGATATAAATGACATATATGGGATAAGTGATATCATAGATTACTATATGTATTAGATAGTAAGTTCTATGTCCTAGGATGTACTAATGGGTACTGCATGTTCAAGCCATAATCTCTTATTGAATAAATCATCATATATAATCTTTCATGCCTTGTCATTAGATAATAAAGTTGATTTCACCCCAAGATCAACCGGAGTTCAAGGCCAACCAAGAGCAAGTCACTTTCTTTTGGAGATGGTATATAGAATTCTTTTGAAGTGTTCAATTTGACACTGAATCCTTAAGGTTCCAGGTTGATTGTAGCCAAGCTCGTGAGCAGACATGTCAAGTAAGGTTACAATACAAGGATCCTTCATCAACTTCATTGGTATCATCACTCTCTCCATTTCTTGATCTTCAGTTCCTACAAGCACAGGGATGTATCCTTTTCTAATCACTTGATTTCTCTCATGATCATCATCTCTCCTCACATAATCACTATAGCTATAGGCAGTAGATAATTTCTTCTCTCTCGATCCAAATGATCTCACCCTCGCCATTATTTTCACCATTTTGAAGAGAGAAAATTAAACTACTACTGCTAGCTTGTAATTTAAAAACTTGCTTATGCTCCACTTGTGCTCTTTTGAATATATATACTAATGGACTTGCGGCTTCAAAGAAAGTTAAGTGGCAAAATAAATACATAATCTTTATTAAAATATTGTATCAGTTATTTGATTAAGTGACTCCAACGTGAAGACTTATAAATTGTTAATCCCTCCATTCCAATTTATGATGTAGTTCGACTCACGGGTGGAGACAGAGGGGTGCAAGGAGTTCAATTGATCCCCTTCGTTAAATTATGTAAATAGGGCCTTGTCACACACACACACATATATATAATATTCAATTCCCTTGTCATAAGATTTTGTTTTTTGAATCCCCTTGTTTGATTAATTCCTGACTCCGCCACTGATTCAACTTGCATGAAGTTCGACAAACAAATAAAGATTTTTGAAATCTCACTAAAGGTAACTAAGAAATTTAAATTAATTAAATAAATTATTTCCAAACATATATATTTCGTTTGAAATGAACTAATAATAAAGTAATATCACATAAACTTGAATAGAGGGATTAAATATCCTTTTAAGGTGTGGAGGTTGGGGTAGAGTGGGGGTATATTTATTGTTTCTCTCTCTCTCGATCGAAGAAAAACAAAAAGAAAAAAAAAGCAGAAGAAATAGAGGAAGAACAAAAGCGTCGACTATGCTTAGTTTTACAATTTCAAATCTCGATTGATTATTCGTTTTAATTGCTGAGTATTGACGGTATGTATAAACAAAGCTATGGGAAAATACTAAAGAAATTTCTATCATTAAAAAAAATATTTTGGTGAATCATGCATCAAGTAAGGTGGTATGTATTTATTTATTGAGTTAGTAATCTAATCAACTAAACGTCTCTACTGTAAACATTTTTCTCAGCTATCAAGAGTCCCTAAAAATAAAAGAAAAACTGAAGAACTTGAGATTTTCCAAATAGTTTTCTTTTGAGTAATTGAGTTTGTTAATTAGTTTGATATTGACAAGAGACATGGACTAGAATATAACACGTAAAGTGAGTATTTTACAAAGTGAATTGTGATTGCTCCAATGAGAATAAGAACCTTTTGGTGTACGATAGTAGTTTAGCTTTGGAAGTTAAAAACCAACTTTCGACTATTGGTTTAAACAAAAAGAGTATTACCCCAATGAATTTTTATAAGCATAATCCCACTCTGCAGTTATTATTTGTCAAAAGAAAAAAGAGAAAAAGAAAAATGCTGTTGAGCTTATAATGCAATATGTTTTTCTCATCGAGATGTTCATGATCTTGTTCAATGAAAATTGATAAATTGCGTCAAATCAATAAATCGAGTCAAATCGAAAAAAATTCAATTAGTGATTTGGTTTGATTTTCTATTGGAAAATAAAACCCAATCTTAATTAATTTGATTTGGTTTTTAATTAACTAAAAAAGTTAAACCAAACCGACATTTTATATATATAAATTTAAAAAAAATATTTTAAACCGAAAATATTTAATCGCAAGTATTCCTTAAGTTTTTTCATAGTTTATGTTTCTCAACATATTATTTCATGTTAGACTTACAATTTTGAATGGTCCAATAAATTTGTTATAAAATTATCGCCCATATAGATGTTAGTAACTCAAACACAAATTCAAATCAAAATACTTCATTTTCATTATTTCTTATTAACCTTACTTGTTTTATGAGTTTTTTTTATTTTATATTATCGTTATTGTTGGTGACGCTATATTTTAGCATAATGTCAAGATTCATATCACTTTTTGTAACATTTTCTTGGAAAGAATCATATAATTGTTGTATCTTGCTAGATAGAAGAAATATTTGGAAGCACTAAATACATTTTATGTTATGGAAACCTTACCCGGAAAAAAATTGAAAAACCCGAACCAAACCGAAAAATCAAAAAAATCGAGATAGAAAAACCGACCTTTATTGTTTTGATTTAGCCTATAAATTTAAAAATCCGATATAGTTGGTTTTGGTTTGGTAAATAAAAAAATGGAACCAACCTGACCTATCGGGTATGTCGTTTTTCTATGGAAAGCTGAAAGTATTAATTAAGAGAGTCATTAGTCATTTTTCATCAAACCTCTCTATAACAGCATCGTTGGGCCCAATTTTTTTTTTTGGCTATTATAGAGAATGGTTGTTATACACCTATAATAACATTTGACATTTAAATAATAGTTGGCTATTTATAAAGATGCATAAAATCTAATTTTTTATTTTTAGATGGTATAAAAAAATAACAAAATTATTTAAATTTTAAATCTCAAAGCGACGCATACTTCACTAACTAAAGAAAGTTAACACAATTTCAATAAATTCATAACTGAATGTATAAAGTTTTAAGCTCTAAGGCACACATTTTAAATCTACTTGAAAATTAAATTCCTTTAAGATTGATGGAAGAAATTTATAATCGTAGATTGTTTCGTATTTCAATCTCTTAGTGGTAATATAACACTTGAATTGACGAAGATTTGTATCCAAACTTTCAGCAAACGGGTATCCAATTGCTTTCCCTTGAAGGGAATCTAGGAGATGAACTGTTGAATCTTCTATCCCAATCCAAGTAACTACAGATATTCTATTTTTAAAAAGATGGTTAATTATTATATTATCGAAAAGGAAGATAGTTGTTATATGGGGGGTAATTTTACAAAGAGTGTACTGTTATAAAGTTGACCGTTGTTGTTATAGGTAAAATGATTTTATAGAGAAGTAAAATGCGGATGTTATAGAAAGGTGCTGTTATATGCAGATGCTGTTATAGAGAGGTCTGACTGTATACTAAACAATCCTTGGAAAACATTGAAATTAAGTAAAACATTTGAGTTTTATTTCTCCAGTCTGTTTTGGAGAATGAGATCATTAATTAGAATGAGGAATAAATAGTTAACACATTAATTACCATGAATCATTAGAAAAACACCAAATGAGGATACTTAGAAAGCATTAATTTTTTTAAACATACCTCATCATGCCTAGCAACTTCGGAGAGAAAAAAAAAAAAGAAAAAAAAGACGTGTATGCTCGGAAAATGAAGGGATTGTTCAAAAGATTATGTCATCAGGTTTTATATGATCAAGCATGCTTAGTGTCATGAATTATTCATGCCTCGGATATTAATTAAGAATATGTTGGATGCATGATATCGCTTGCATCAATTATTAATTAAATAGATCAATGTTCGGTGTTATATATGGCACCAAACATGCTGGATCAATCATGTAGTGTGATGGTGATAAAGCTATCTATAATTTATGTGCCTCCCCCACGCCCACCCCCAACCCCCAACCTAAAAAACCTCAATTTCAATAGGAAACTTGCCAAAAGGTTGACAATTTAGCACATCTTGAAATCTTCATTAGTAATTTGAGGAAATTAAATATCGTTAATGTCAATCACTTTTTGCTAATTTTGAGAACATATATGCCAATCATATCTTGGCCAGAAAGGAACAGGAGAGAGCTTGAAAAATTCTCGAGGGCAACCCTGATTATCACTTAATTTCCTTGGTTCTGTTCCAATAACTTTGCTCCAAGGCAAAGATAAATTTGCAGGCAAAAAAAAAAAAAAAAAAAGAGAGAGAGAAGAAGAATTAAAGAATGATATATTCTCCTAATAACCATTCTACATCAGCAGAATTCTTCAAACTCCTTCTACGTAATACTGTGACTCCCTGGACGATCTAAATATTAGAGTTCTTACTCAACCACACAGGACTCAAAATAGCACTACTTTATTATGGGGTCAAGAAGTTGCGTACTCTTTTTTTTTTGAAGGTCAAAAGAATGATGTTAGGAGGACTATATATAACTTAGTTTGTGGAAAAACAAGACACATGATCCATGCATCCTCAACGCCAAAACCATGTTACATCAGTACGTAAGCATGAATTGAGTCAACAATATAAGCTCTATACGTGATTAGGTTAAAACCACTCCTCCCCCACCCTCCCACCCCCCACCCCCCCGAATTATCACTTTTTTCGAGTTTTATATCTAAATTATTGGGTGTTTATAAAATACCTAAACTACCATGAACTAGTATTTTAATACCCCTAGAAAAATATGACATGCTACGTGAACATCATGATCTAAAAACTCCTCCAAAGACTATCACCATTTTGTGAGTTACATACCTAAACTAGCTATTGGGTGTTCACTAAATCATCCCCACCCCACCCTTACCATGAACTCATTGTGCTAGGTAGAAACATCTCACAAGTTATGCGAAGCATTTCGCTATATATTCAACTGGGAGGGTTGGGGTTTGGGAGGAGGCGAGAGCAGGGTTAAGCTAAAAGGAGTTATAGCCTAAGGATATAGCAAAAATATCCAATAGTTTAGATATGAAACTTGCAAAATAGTAACAATTTAAAGAGATTTTAACCTATTCACTCTATTACATAATATAATCGCGAGACAGCCAAGCATGAAGATTTTTTTTTCTTTCCAAGCATGAAGATTTTTTTTCTTTCCTTTTCCTTTTTAGACAAAGATTTCTATTATATAGAGGATTTAGGAAGGAGAAGGAAGACTGGAAAAAGGAAGATTAAATTCATTAGATCAACCTTTAGTCACTTATCGCAAAGGTACTCATGCGAACACCAGAGAGGAGATAATAACAGGATTACTGTTGGTCCAAGGGTACTGCTCCTCCCCGAAAAAAAAAAAAATTAATACAACGATCTCTCCTTGTACTGCATTATTTATTCTTGGTTCTTTCCATTAAATAATGTCTCTTTGTACAATAGCAGATAATTAAACATATACACGGAAAACTATTTTTCATTAACAATTGAGAGGTAAAATAGAAGCCATGCAGCTGCTATATCAACTGCGGTACCTCATCCTTAACGTCGATTAAACAGGGTTGTGAGACGAGCACATGCTCAAGCAACGGCTGCGCTGCTTGAGTGTTTTGTTTACCTTCAAGAGTCTTTTCATATTCTTCGATGGATCTAAAGAGCTCTGAGAAATTTCCCTTACCAAAGCCTCCACATCCACCCTTCTGATAAACCTCTCCGTCCTCGTTTTTCAGCATGCACCCTATTCTCTGGATTATTTCGATAAATATTGTAGGCCTGCAGGAAATAAACACGACTAATTAAGCAATTATGATCACCAAACTAGTTCTATTAATACATAGATTTGCTAAAGAGTACAGTTTAATCAGTGTTTGACAACTGCCAGCAGCAGCAAAAGTATTTCCTAAGCTTATGTGCTATCTTCATCATGTTCATATTCTATTAACACCCCAGATTAAGTGTCAAGACTCTTTCACTAGAACTTTAGTCGCATAAACAATCTGAGATTATTGCAATCATATATTGCCATTTCTATTAAGCATCTAGGAGTAGTTGGTCAAGACAATAGACAGCTGCTTTTGTACTGCACTGTATAAAACGATACCAAATACAAATAGCATGATATTAATGGTCCTTAGAATGTGTGAATAAGACGTAGGATTAGAATCAAAAAGATAAAAATGGACTAAGTAATTAACCAAAGCTTGGTCAATTGTCCTTCTGCATCTCGAGCACTCTGTCCATCCCAGTGTAAACACTGTAAGGCTACAGTAAGACTTTTAGCTATTGAAGGGCAAGCATCCTTGCAGGAAAAAAAAAATAACTGGGCAAGGGTATAAATCCTTTTGGTGCATCTCGCGTGAATTGATAACTCGTCCAACTTAACGATAATACATTCAAATTTTTAAATACAGTCTAAAAGCTTCTTAGAATCGTTAGGAAGGCTTTAGAATAAGCGTCTTCACTACTTTAGCATATTTTCTCATTACTAATTTCTGCAGATAAATACAATTTTCTTGTTTTTTCTTTCTCCTCCTACATCTTCCCATGAGCTAAGAATGCCAGATACTACTTGGGGCTCAATCCTATCCATTAGAAAAGTAAGCCAATGTTTAACAAAAAACTATTTCAAATGTTATTCAGAAAAACCAATGTCAAGTGTATTCACGAGCTGTCAATCACAGACTCATTTTGTTCAGCTAATCTTTCAAAAGCAAGTCTCACAGCTTTTCAAAATGCCAAAAGGTTCAGTTCTTTCTGTTTCTCAGTTTCTAGTTCCCACTCCAGCTTTGTTTATTATTTCAAAGCACATTAGCTGGTGCAGAATTATCCAAGCCCGTGATTTAAAAGCAGAAAATTCAAGATAACCGTCCACCAAAGTAACTTAAGAAAAACAGAGTGGGAGAAGACTTGGTTAAATGAAGAAGTTCTTCGAGTGTTACATTGGACAAAATGGCTCGATGAAGATTTAGATATATTCTTAGATGAACTCAGAAAAGCTTTGTCAAAATGAACACAACACTAACACATTAAAAAGCATGATGTTATTATATATGTAGCTATATGTAGCTAAGAATAAAGAAATTATATCAAATGTAGCTAACAATCAAAAAATTATATCAAATGCAGAAAAGACAAACCAGTGTTGAAACAAAATAATAGCAGAAGTGTCGATATAGTTTAAACAGAAGCAATGACTAGTGTTTGGCAGACTATGTCGTGCTCCCTGTTTAATCAGTGTTCACAACTACAACCTTCCCCGATGGAATCTCAGAAGTCTGAAGTTTCTGCTAATTTTCTGAAATCAAGACATGCAAGGCAAACAATATTGTATTGTGGTTACTGTGGTCAGTATGCAATGGAGATAGGTTTCAAGGAGGTGCAATCACCACTCAACAAGAAAACAATGCTTTCTCCTTTTGAAGGGTAAAAGGCGCTCAGAGACAATGATCATGTGTTAGTTAAAAACAAGGAAATAAATCTTGTGTTAGTTAAAAACAAGGAAATAAAAAAGTTTTCCATATGGCATCAACAGCATCTTGCAGATATTCTGCCCCTTCATTTCCAGCGACTTCAATCTTGCAATCAAATTGCCTTTGTGCTGTCATCACTAAACGTGTCCTTCCTGGTAGCTACTTCTCCTGGAAGCATTTCATCCTTTTCGCATGGGAAAGAAATATGTAAACTAAATTATGATGGTCAGGCACACTAAGTTAAAGAACCTTTAGGGAAAAGCAATGCCACGAGCAATAATGGCAAGAGTACAGAAGTTGGAAGAACAAATGGACCTGAAAACAAGGTGCTTCGAGGATATAATAACTTTGGTTCAAAGGATAACAGAGTCTTATAGAGGAAAATGAATTGAATCATCTTAACTGAATAAAGATGATATAAACAAGTCTGCAAGATCTCTAGTCAATAATGAATCTCACTTAGGAATGAAGACAGACGATGAAATAAAATAAAGAACAAAAAGATGTACAACAAAAAGATGCAACAGGAAAGAACAGGTAAATGGTCAACAGTTTCAAAAAAAAGAACAGGTAAAGGGTCCAAAATTATCACATCTAATAACCCAATGCTTATTCAAGAACAGCGACGATAGGTAATGACACCAGAAAAAGCAATAAGGTTGTAAGGATGTAACAAATAGAAAAGCTGACGCCCTTAAGGAAGGAGTATTAAGTAGTGAAGTGTGGAGTGAACCAACGTGGCATGAAAGCTCCGAAGTTCCTATCCACGATGTGAATAACAAAGAGATCATAAATTACCGTTACATTTTATGAGTCTTCCAAATTATTTTACTACGAAATCAACTTAAGATTGGATAGCTGAAAGCAGAAGGGAAATCTCCTAATCACGGAAGGCAGTGGGCGTGTTCCTGATGTGCTAAATTGGGAAATAATGCCAAGATTTTTACAAGATTTAATCACGAAAATCCAAACCAAAAACAATGGGAAAACCCTAAACAGAAAGGGAATACACAAAGAGACTGTATATATTCGGAGACCACATTGCCTCCATCAAAATGGCCCGTTTCTTTTGGCCACATTGATCTGTGACTCCAGTACTCCCATCCTGATGCTGGACTGCTGCTCCAGCTGCTACCAAATAGGTCTCTTCTCCCAAATTTCATACTGATAGACCAAAATCCTGCCAGCCAAAGTCTTCCTCCACTCTAAGGATCTCCTGCCAACACATATGAACATACCATGGTATGGACACTAGACATGTAAGACAACCAAACAAAAACCAGCTGGTCAACCTGGTCCCTAATGAGTCAAATTACCCAATCTCCTGCTTCTAAAAGCCACCCACTCAGCTCAACTTAAGTCCCTATGGAGCTCCACTAGCTAGGATTGGATAAAGCAACTAGATTGTCAGCACACTGCCTAAAGTTCCCATTAGACCCCACCCTTCTTATCATAAGTTCTCTCATATGATAGACTATGAAGTTCATACCATTCTGCAACACCACTCCGTGCGCCCTTAACTAAATTGTGCATGAACTTTCAACCAAACAACCATACTAATCTTTAATAAGTCATACCGTAAGTCGGTAGCCAGGATTCAGGGAAACAATATTCATAGGATCCAATCTTCAATAGTATATATTTACATTACATACTTGAGATTAATTAGATACCACTCTAAATATAACCATCCCCTGTAACAACATTTCACTATAACATCCAAGTTTTCTTTGGAACCAATTTCAATATCATGTTATACTATATGTTCTTTATAACAGTATTCTCTCTACCTCGCAAAGGTAGGGGTAAGGTCTCGTACATCTTACCCTCCCCAGACCCCACTTGGGGGATCACACTGGGTATGTTGTTGTATAACAGTATCCAAACAAACGACGTTGTTATAGAGAGGTTTGACTGTAGTACCAAATAGTGAAGCACTCTAAATTGGATAATGAATTAACATACCTGTCACCTACAGGCTTCGTGAATATCTGAAGCAGAGTTCCCTGATCATCCCTATCCACTAGAATTCCAAGTTCTTCACATTCCTGTATTTGCTCATCGCTCAGTATATCCCCTGCCCTGCTCTTCAAATTCCTATAGTAAGTCGGGGGAGGTGAAGGCATGAATTCAAATCCCCCAATACCACTCCTTTTCCTCATTTCTCTCAAAGTTCTAAATATATCCTCAGTTACCAAAGCTAAATGCTGCACCCCTGTCCCTTCATTGTGCTCCAAATATGTCTGAATTTGACTCTTCCTTTTCGTTCCATAAACTGGTTCATTCAACGGAAGCAAAACAGTTTCGTCATTGTTTGCCAACACAATAGAATTCAACCCACTCTCAGCTGTACCAACATCTTCAGCTGTAAACTCCGCAAATTCGTGAAATCCAGTAAACCTTTTGATATACTCGACAGCGGGACCCAGCTCCGGGACATTCCCGACGGCATGGTCTAGGCGGCGAATACCATAGTCAAGGTCCTGATACGACGCCGTTCCTTCCATCAATTCAAAACCTGAAAAAAAAATATGTAGACCTATACTTAAAATGTCTTGCTTGATTTATTTACTGGAGTTATAAATGCGTTCTTGTTAAGGTTCACGACCATAGACATATAGGCGTTAAAGTAACCTGAATAAGCACGTAAGAACTCCAGATAATATTCTTATCGATTACTCCCTCCGATTCGCAATAAGTATCCACTTAGCCAATAGCACAACCCTTAAGAAAACAGTAACTCCTAGACAAAAACAGGTATTTTGAATAAACTACCCTTAATTAAAAACTACCTAATTAATATGTTTCTTGATTAAATAAAAATACACTTATCTAAATAGGGGTAATTTTGGAAGAAAATAATTAAATCGTTCTTGATTAAGTAGGCGGACACTTATTATGAACTTATTAACCCTTCTAATCAGTAAACTAGATAAATCAAGAAAATGAATGAAAAGAAAATTCTTATCGATTACTCCCTCCGGTTCACAATAAGTGTCCACTTAGCCTTTAGCACACTCCTTAAGAAAATAGTAACTCAGAGACAAAAATAGGTATTTGACTACTACCCTTAATCAATTACTACCTAAGTAATATGTTTCTTGATTACATAAAAACACACTTATCTAATAGGGGTAAATCGTTCTTGATTAAGTAGGTGGACACTTATTTTGAACCAAAATAAAAACGCAATTGAACAACATGATTGTTAAACCTGGAAGAAAAACGAATCCATCTGAATTAGAATCCTTCAAATAACTAACAAACCGCAAAACAACATCACCATATAGATTCACTTCAGCAATCACAACTTCACCATTCAAAACAACCGGTTCCGAAACAGGTTTCGCCCCATTAGCAACACTAATTTCAAAAGCCGAACTCGCGTTCTCAACTTCCAATGCAATCGCTCTAACACCGAGCCCGTGTGTGGCAGTGAAAGAGCGATGCGACGAGACGGAGAAAGCTGGAATTGATGCAGAGGAAGCATGAGCTGTTGTAGAGATTGTAGGTGAATAAGGAGCAGTGAAAAGGACGTTAAGTTGTGAGGAATGAAGTAGGTATGAAGCATGTATTGAGTTTCCCGTAGAGAGGTCTGATTTTGCTACAATTGGTATGCCTAGTCCCCAAGAAAAACGACGTGCAGTGTTGGTTGCATCGCCACACCAGAATTCTATGTGGTGGAAGCGTTTAATGGTGAATAAATCTGAATGGGGATTGGTACAGGTGAAATTCTCGAAACCAACTAGTTTGAATCTATCTGTTTCTTCTATGCCCATGATTTGTTTGATTAATTGTATGTGAAGAAGAAGTAGTGGTTTTGTGGAAGATAAAAGAGAGTTTGGCAGAGCGGAGTTTGAAGTGTTTGAAGTGAATGGCTATGTAGTACACGTGTAGGGTATCATTTGTGGGGGTGGCAAATGGATTTAGGCAGGTTTGAAAATGGTTTAAACGAAAATGGATTTCAACCGGCTCATATTCTGTGCGGGTAATGTACGGGTTGGGTGATAAATGGGTAGATTGGTTATGGCTTAACTCATATGATACACGTGTAATATTATTTCAAGTTTAACGTTAATTTATAATTTTTTCTTTTGTCAAATTAAATTAATTTTTCATATATTTATAATTGAATATTATGAAATAGAAATTTCGGGGGTTTGGGGTGGGAGCGGAGGCGGGGATTGGGGGTGGGGAATTTCTTTCATTTTTTATAAAAGTAAATAAAAAATATGAAATTAAAAAGTGTCGGGAGGAGGGGTAATAAAAAAATTCTCAATTTTTTATAAAATTTTGATAAAAGTAAAATATATAAAGAGAAAATTTGTTTGGGGCGAGAGGAGGGGGGGGGTGTTGGAGGTGCGGGCAGGGGGTGGGATAAGAAAGAATTTCTTATTTTTTATAAAAATAAAATATATAAAACAGAAAAATTTGGGGTGGTGGGGTTGGGATAATTAAAAAAAATTCCACTTTTTATAAAATATTTATAAAAGTAAAATATATAAATAAATGACTCATTTGCATATATCAGTCCAATAATGTTCATGTTTTGTTGTCTGAAGGAAAATTAATGGGCTTTCCCTATTTCCTGTCTGGTCATTTGCACTTTTGGCTCTATTTTGTGCATTTTTTTGCGCGGAGTGCCCTTCTTTTGGGGTGGTCTTTAAATTTTGCCCCTCATATTTGTGGTCTTTAAATTATGCCCCTCATATTTGTGGTCTTTAAATTATGCCCCTCATATTCTTGGTCTTTAATTTTGCCCTTGCGTTTTAACATTGAGCTTTAATGAAATAATGAGGTTACGAGTTCGAACCCAACTCAAGATAAATTTAAAAAAATCGCAAGATAAGGTTTGGGTCGCGTGTATGCCGGACCAGATACTTTTTTGTTAAAATTACACATTTATGCGGACCCCGATACTAATCTTATGCGTAAGTATTTGCGTAAAGTATCTTACGGTCCCGGCATAACTATCGATAATTCCTTCACAAAGTTATGCCGGTGGGGGCATGCAATAGACAAACTTTTTATGCCGGACCCGGCATAACTTTGTGAAGGAATTATCACGGTTTTAATCTCGCCGATACTTACGCTCAAGTCTGCCCATAAGGCATATGCGGGTCGGTATAACTTTATTCCTTATGCGGTGGGGGCATACTTTTAATGGGCAAACTTTTGAATGAATTATCAAAGTTATGCCGGATCCGGCATAAACTTTTGAATGAATTATCAAAGTTATGCCGACCCGCATACTTATGCAAGCCCATAAGGCATAAGATCTTGTCCATTGCAATTTTTTGGTAATTCCTTCACAAGCGTATCTTGTCAGCAGCGAAATTTAAACTTGCCTTGCGAATTTTTTTTTAAAATTTTATTTGCGCGTGGGTTCGAACACGGAACCTATGGGTTTTAACAACCTATGGGTTTTAGTAGAAGGGCAAAATTTAAAGATTTCAAATATGAGGCAAAATTTAAAGACCACCCCAAACGAAGGGCAATTCTGCGAATTGCCCTATTTTGTGCTGGGTAATTTGGAGGATTGTCCCTCGTTGGGGGTGAATTGTCCCTCGCTGGGGCGGTCTTTAATTTTTATCCCTCAAATCAAAAGTCTTTAATTTTTGTTCTTCGCTACAAGTCTCTTGGCTTCATATTCGAATCCCTGCTCAGTTAAAATTAAAAATAAAAATTCGCAAGGCATAAGTTGGGATTCGCAGGGTATAAGTTGGGTTTCAAATTCTGCCTCAAGGCAAAAAAAAAAAAAAAAAAAAAAAAAAAAAAAAAATTATTTTATTGGAATTTTAAACCTCTCGCCTTATGCTGCTTTTGACCCGGGAATTCGAACATGAAGCCAAGAGACTTGTAGCGAATGGCAAATATTAAAGATCACCAATTTGAGGGCCAAAAATTAAAGACCACCCCAAAGAAGGATAATCCGCGCAAAAAAAATGTTTTGTGCTGTCCTTTCATCTTTGCCACTCATAATAAATAAGGTAATTTTTTCGTGGGGACATAAGTTGCATGTAATATTTCATTAGTTATGTTTCTCTTAAAGAATTTATACTCACTACTCATAAAACCTATTGTTAAAGGGAAAAATTTAAAAACCAAATCATTTCAATGATAAAATTAAAGACCAGCCCATTTGAAGGACAATTCATGCAATTTCTTCATAAACTCGCTCCACCGAAGAAATTGCACGATTTTCCCTTCAAATAGGCTAATTTTTAGTTTTTGCTCTTGAATTCTATGCATCTTATTATTCATTTTGATATTAAAAATATTCTTCGCAAATTCCAATTTGAATATTGAAAAAAAAATTCATATAGTGTGAATGGGGCGTGCTCTTGTTGGATCACCAATAATTATTATAATTATAATATTTTGACTATTAAATAATTTTTGTGAATTGAGCACGGAAAATATGAGAGTATAGTTAGAAAAAATATTAACTTTTGTCTTGAACTTCTAAAATGATTGTTATTTTGTAAAAAAAAAATTATTTACTATTAAAACGACATTTATTTTAAAGCGAAAGGAGTACTTTCTCAAATTTTCATTTTGTTACTAATGACATGTCCTCATAATCACAAAAATCATTTATAGGGAAAGATAAAGTATAAAAAAGAAAAGAGTCGAAGAACGGGGCTACTGTTTATCGTTGCATGATCAAGAAATGGAACAAAAAGGGAAAAATATAGAGCGCACGTATACCATTTGATGATTTCATATGTCACTTGGGGCATCCAATTAACAAATTAAAGACTCCTGGGAGCTGCAATATAAAAGAACAATATAGCATTTGTTCCTTTAATTAACAATTAATTCTAATTTGATCCTGATCATATATGACTCAATAAATTTAACTTTTAATTAATTACAATATGTATTTTTATTTTCTTATGTAGAAAATATATTATATTTAGACTATTTTTAGAATTATATTACTAATAAATGTGGAGTAACAATAGTACAATTTTAACATAGCACATGAGCAATTACTATAGAACAGATAATTTATATATAATATAAAGCTAGGAATAGAAAGATGATGTGATGACCTATCTTTGGCAAGGATTCTATTTCTCATTTTTTTTTTTTGGGTAACTAGCACTTTCATTAATTACCAAGTATAGATATTTACAAACCCAGTCAAGCTACATCACAGCCTGTTGTTCAGTCATAAAACTTTGCTATCATACAGGGGCGGTCCTACGTGGGAGCAAGTGGGATCAATTGAACCCACTTGCTCAAAATTTTTATACTACTTATTTATGGAAATTAATTTTCGAAGAACTAAATGCAGTATATTAACGAGGATTGAACCCACATGACAAAAGGTGAGGCGCGGCGTAATGGTTAATGTGGGTTCATTTTGACCATTTTGAGGTTTTGTTATGAACCAAAATAAACAGCGGAGGTCGAAACCCATTACGTTATGCCTAGTATTGCTTTCACGGTGAGTTACTATCGGGGACTTTAGTTTTTTTTTTTTTTTGAACCCCCTTGCACGAAATCCTGGGTCCGCCACTGCTATCATAGCTCCTATACAATCAAAACTACGTATCAGGAAACAAAGACTTGAAAGCCCACCTCCTAGAGAGGATTGTCTCTAATCTTAGTTCTCTGTTAAATTTTTTTTTTTTTGACTTATTTTTCTATTTTCTTAGTGTATAAAATTAAATATGGCAATCATTAATTCCTATACTTTAATGCAAAAACTTAAGTCTAAAAATTTACTACTCCACTCATTCCTATTCTTTACTGTAAATATTTAAAAGACTCAATATTTACTATGAGTAAGCCAAAAGGTCTCCAGATATATTGTCATTTAATTTGATCTTTAATCACCTCATTAATTCTTTAATTGCACCTTGAATGGTTTCTATAACTGCTAATATGGGAAGCCAAAATTATATCATAGAAATGCTGGATTTTGGAAGCCTTTGAAGCTTTGTGACCGGAAGTTGCGTCTATAGTAAATTTATTCATAGTTCTTGATTTAGTTTTCTTTGTTATTTTCTTGCTTCATTTTCTTTTGTTTAAGGAAATTATTGTGTCTTTTACTTTATTTTAGGTGGAGTGCTTCTTGATATGTTGATTAATGCCACGAGTCCACGATACTTTTGGCAGAAAAGCAAACTTGATTCGGTATGGTTTATGCTTTAAGAAATTTTTTATTGAGTCTGGTAAATATGGTCTGTCATTTAATTCCTACCAAAAAAAAGACCTTTCAATTAACTAGAAGTAGATGTCTATGTTTTGTATTTTTAGGTAATTTTAAGTCCGATGTCTTTTAAATGTTATGAGTTGTGAACTCCAATCAGTTTTCTGATTAAGATGGAGATTATAGCTATGATTTTTGAAGTTAACATTTCAAAATTCATTGTTACATGAATTGTCTTTCTTTTGATGAGAAAAAATGGAGATGAGAACGAAGAAGATTGAAGGTTGATGTAGGCATGTAGCACAGAACTTGATTGTAAAAATAATACAAGATTTTACTTACTCGATCACAATTGTAAGTTTCTTAGTACTTAATTTATTCATTTCATTTCATTTCATTTAAAGTTTATGATAAAATGTTCGGATTAATGCATATCAAGGACCAAACTACTACATTTTAACTTTCCTTATTCAAGTTTCATTCAAGTCAATAGTAAAATAGCCACGAGAGAAAACTTATTCTCTGTTTCAGCCCATATAAATAAATTCCCAATATAATATCTGTATTCTTATTAAGAGAGAAAATTCACTTGTATTAATTAAATTATTTTGTCTTCTATGAAATTATTTTGTTTCTAAAAAAACTCGAAGCTTATTTCAATCTAAGCTCTTTTAAACAATTTCTCTTTTCCTTCTTTAGTGTAGCACATTGAGTTTTTAGGAGAAACGTTCAAATTAAATGAGTTATAGAAGAAGAAATGGAAGTAAGAAAAGAAAGGAAATTGAAAAGCGTGGGGTGTGTGTGGTGGGGTGGGGGGTGTGTGGGGGGGGGGGGGGGGGGGGGGATAAAAGAAACGGAAAAGAAAAATAATGGCAAAATAACAAGAAGATTCATATAATTTGATTATATGGTTGGGGCAAGCGGACTCAATTTCGTACTTTTCTCTATTCATATTTCCTTATTTTTCTTTTTAGATTCTAAAAAGAAGAAGAAAGTTATGGGAGCACTAAAATTTAAAGTTAGATACTTATAAACATGCATTATACGTATAAAGGAAAAACCACATTTTCAATACAATACACATAAATAAATTAGTTTTCTTGAAATTTTTTCTTGCTTTTCATGTTTTTTCAATATTATAAGACATGTTTTAATATTTAGGTAATATAAAGAAATATTTCGTAAACTAATACAGTTAGGTCTTTCATTACCGCGTAAAGCGCGGATAAATTCACTAATACTTCAAAATATCTATGATTATCCACAACCAAAAGGATCAAAAATCAGAATGATCATTAATTGAAGGACCAAAGGTGGTAATTAACTCAAAGAAAAATAGGACACAAAATTTTAAGTAGGGGTGTACATGGACCGGGTTGGTTCGGATTTCTTAAACACCAAACCAAATCAATTGCGTCGGGTTTTTAAATTTATACACCAAACCAAACCAATAAAATTCGGGTTTTTCAACCTCGGGTTTTCTCGGGTTATTCGGGTTTTTTTTTGGGAATAATCTTGATATAAAACATATAACTTTTACGTCAAATATTTCTTTAGTCCTAGTAAGATACAACTATGTAATTAAGGTGTTTCATAAGAAAATAACACAAAATGTGAGAAGAGTGATGACATTGTATTAAAATATTCAATAAAAGATAATAAAATCGGTTAAAATAAATATTGCTAATTAATAAGCCATAAAGAAAATGACCATAATCTAAAAATACTAAGTCATGCTAAAATAAATACGGCTAATAAGTATTAATTACATGACAAGAAAAAAAAAAACTTAAGTTATATATTTTCACTCTCTAAACCAATTATGCAAAACTAAAGAATAGATATCCAACATTATTGTCATTTCTATGGGTAAATTGAAATTCTTTTGTTAGTATTAGTGTTGAGTTGGTTTTGGTTTGGACTTTATATGAGTTATTAACTTCCATAGGATATAAAACTTATTCACATTCAAAATCCTAAGTTCAAGCTTGAATAATATGATAATAGATGAAAAACTATGAAAAAAATTATGAAATATTTATAAATTACATTACAAATAAATATTTTTATGTATAAAATATTTTAAAAATTGAATACATGTAATGTTGGGTTGGTTTAGTTGGTTTGACTTTTTTAGCTAAAACCAAACCAAACCAAACCAATTATAGTCGGCTTTTTTTTTCCAAAACCAAACCAAGTCAAACCAAACCACTAGTCGGGTTTTTTTCTCGGTTTGACTCGATTTATCGGTTTGGTGCGGTTTATCGGTTTACTTTGTACACCCCTAGTTTTAAATATGTGTTAGGAGAAACACTTTTATGATTAGTGTTAATTATTAACAAGTTATTATGAAAGATCCCCAAAGTTTTAAAGTTCACACAAACACCCTAATTTTAGTGGTAACAAAAAGATTTTTTTTTTTTTTTTGAAAGAAAACTTTATAAAAAGAACGGCCTATTATTTATAGTGGAGATATTTAAGATTTTGAATTAAACTACTCAAATATTTATATTAGTAATAAAATTTTATACAACATCATCCAAGAGTTGTATTGCAAACAAATGGCTAACATCTTATTAACTTGAATTAATTCTTATCAATATAAATATTAGCAATAATATTACTATGTAAAGTTAAAGATTTTTTTTTTAAGAATACTGCCCTACAAAAAAATATATGAGTAAATGGAACATTGAGCCACCATTGTCAACATGCATTATAATTAATTATTTATATATGCAATAACTTTTATAAATATTTTTTACAACTACTTTTTTTAGGGTAGAAATGGAATTTCACTAGAGGGGCATAAACCCTATTCTTTCAAACCCTATTCTTTCTCCTAAATACACGATCAAAGCGGTGAACTTCACGCACTCTTTCTTCTTCACGATCCTTCATGGCAAACATTCTGAATTCGCTATCTGGCGCCGGAGCCTATTTCGATCGCCGGTGTCACAACCATCCATCCCAAATCTATTCCCAAAACCTCTTATCAAAGAATCTACCTCTATTCAGAAGAACCCGTTCATACACCCTTTCATCCAGTCTCTGTTTTCAAAAACTACCCCCAGTGTGAGAAGAACAAAACTGAAGTCAAAATCTTTCATTAGGTTCGCTCTGATGGTCTCAAAAGAGACCTCCGAGCCAATAGCTTATTGTAACAACCCACCTGGTCGTTATTGTCTTTTCAGCACCTTCTGACCTTTCCCCGAGCTTGTTAGCTCACTTTTGACCAGAGGAGACCGTTGACACGTTTCCCGAGATGATTGGGGTTGATTTGGGTGACTTTTTGGGAAAATTTGGCTTTAAGCAAAAAAGAGTTGACTCAAAGTTGACTTTTGGATAAACGGACCTTTTTCGAAAATTCATCGATTCCGAGAGGTCCGGATGGTCATTTAGAACTTGTGTGCATATCTAGTTCGGTTCCCAATGCACTCGGGTGCATTTTGGGACTTGGGTTGAGAAGTTAGAATTGAGGTATGGGGGGTTGACTCGGTCATGAAGACCTCACGTTAGAATTCGAGGCCACTAGTGGGTTCGTAGCATGTTTTTATGTGTGTCTATGTATTTGGTATGCGACTAGATGGCCTAGGGAGTTAGTCGGGAAATCGGGTTGAAAGTGTAAAACTTGGTGTTATTCGGGTATGCAGTGCTCGCTTTAGCGCTTTCCCGTGCAGCTAGCAACGACGGTCTGCCCCATAAGCGGTCACCTCGCCGGCCCAGGTGTCTTTGTTCAATTTTGGCTTGACCGATGTAGCGGTCAAGGGATCGCCGAATCGGTGACGCTGAAGCGGCCTGATGGTCTCAGAAGCGGGTATCGGGTAGTTAAGTCATTAAGTGAAGTGTTAAATGCCCTAAGTCCCTTATTTATTACTATTCCGAAATCTGGGCTATTGGGAGCAATTCTAGGATATTCTTGGAGGAAATTCCTGATGGTAAGTTCTTCTAATCCCTTTTCTATTCTATTGTCTTTAATCATCTTAGAATTTCTTTACCTTGATAGTTCATTAAGTGATTAAAGATTAAAAGTGGGTTCAATGAGTTATTCTTTCTAGGCTTCTAAATCATGATTTGTTGGTTGGGTTAGCTTCTTTAAGCATTGAATTGATGAATAGAATCCTTTATTTCATGATCCTTCCTAATTAGTGGCTAAATTTATGGAATTGGAGGTTAGGGTTTATACCCAAATTTGGGGGTTTTGCCTAAAATCCGAAATTGAGTGAATTGTTGATTATCCTAGCTTGCTATTGATAGGAATTGATGTCACGACCCATTTAGCCTAGGCCGTGCGGGCACTTACCTTCCCACCTCGGTAAGCGAACCCTCATCCCAACAACGAACCAATACGTAAATTGAAGAAAATTAAGTAGCAAAAATAACAGATACGTAAGTCTCACGATATATATAGATAGATAGTAGTAAAAAGTGCGGGAAAACAATAAATA
>NC_081352.1:50113605-50120674 GCF_029784015.1 Lycium ferocissimum
ATACCCGCCCCCGGTGAGGATATTAGGCCTATGGATGATGCTATTATGACTGCTGCTGATCAAGATTTGGTGGGGAGGTTCCGTAGTAGTCTTTTATGCCTTAACACCGCTTAAAAAGTGAACCGTTACCCCGACATACAGACCACATATGCAATCTGCTCTCAACATGCGGGCCACATGTGACACCGAAGGGGTATTTTTAGGAGAATTATTTTCGCGTTTTTTGAGCTATTATAAATAGTCTAGTTAGGATTGAATACTCCATATCTTTAATTTGAACCTTCTGAGGAGAATATTCTTCATCTTTCGTCCTTTTCTTTCATAGTAAGATTTTAATGCTTTCTACATTACTTAGTATTGTGTTGTTACTTGTTAGTTGTCATGTCTAGCTAAAATTAGTTAGTTAGGATTGTGGGACCAATATGTTGATTATGTGCTTGGGTTTGAAATAAAAATCTCAATGTTTTGTTGTCATTAATGATGTCCATTAATTCTTCATTTTGGCACGATTTTTCATTTTGACACTTCAAGTAGCACTTGTTTCAATTAGGTACTTCAATAGAATTTAATATGTGTCTATTATAGTTATCCGTAGAATCACTCAATGGTTTTAAACTCTTTCACATGGATATGGATGTTAAAAGTTCATTTTTAAATGGATTGTTGTAAAAGAAGGTCTATGTGAAACAACTTCCTAGTTTTGAAACTCTAAATTGTCATATCATACTTTTAACATTAACATTATCAGTTAACAGTGTAATGCCCATGTAACTGCTAAGAGATGTTTATGTTTCCTTTCAACTATCACATTTCGTTAGTGAATATCTGGATATAAACTTTGATGTATCATCATTTTTTTTTTTCCGAAAAGAAATACCTTAAGGTTTCATTAAAGTAAAATTTGATGTTATCACTCATAACATTCTAGTTCTTTCCTGAAGTCGCGTCTCAACCATTTTAACATGTCCAAAATATTCCTTCATTGCTGATTTATCCATTGGTTGACATACCTAACTTAGCAATATGTGATCGTCAATAAAAATACTACACCACTTTTTATGTAACATTATTGATAGCCTAATGGTTTAATTTTGTATGGCCTAGAAAGGGGAAAACGATGATGTTTAGCTAATTCTCGAATTTCATATTTAAAGGAAGATGAGTTTTTATTCTTAAATAACTCAGCTAACAAGTGTTCTAAATAATAAGAACTTGGATTGAATTAATCGTATATTAGTTTTCATACTCTCATTTCTTCAAAAGAATGAATAGAAAGATTGTAGAATGTAATCTAAAAAAAAAAAAAAAAAGGATAACTTTTTGTGATTTGTACAAGGTTCTTGTCTTTTTAGTGACTTCCATTTGTTATTTGATTTGCAGGGAAAAGTCTATTTCGAGAGTTTATGAATGCAAGCATAGATAGACGAGTCAAACTATGCTGAGACATAGATAACTCGTTCTGATCATGTCACGACCTAATTTGACATAAGACGTGCGGGCACTTAACTTCCTCAACTCGGTAAGCGAACCCTCAACCCAACGATAAATAAAGACTTGAATAAATAAATCAAGCAAGCGGAAAGAATAAATACGTAAGTCTCACGATATATATATATAGTAGAATAGTGCGGAACAAGAAAAATACCCCCAGGGTCTAGTCTAAGGCATACAAGAGCATCTAAAAGGAAATAATACAAGTCTAGAATAATAATACATAAAGATGTCTATGTCTCTGAATAGAAATAGGACATAAGTAATAGAGAAGTCTTCAAGGCAGCGAACGGCCGTGCTCACCCTGGAGACTCGGTGCTAAAGCTGAAGAAGACGATCAACCACGAGAGATGAAAGCAGAACCAACCTGATACTCTGCATTTATAAAGGAATGCGACAAGTGCGGTCAAGATGCAAATGGGTATTTGGTAGGCACCATCGGCCGACTAAGCGTAGCTAACACAATTCAGATAATAAAGCAGGATTGGAAGATAAACCAACAAGTGTAAATCAACCATAATAGAAGCCAAGTACACGTCATCGCCTAAGTAGAGCATCTAATCCCAAATGTGCCAAGTCTCAATATATCAAGTCCGAATTCAATATCACAAGTACAACACCAAAACATCTCAATGTAAGCCATGATGAATGCAATGCAATAAATGAACGAATGCAATGCAATGCCATGCAAATGCTGTGCACACATGTACTCCGGACGAAAATATCGACATCTCGATAGCACAACCTAAGGTGACTCGCGAAGTCTAAGTGCCACCCGTCCCGGACCTTTGCCCAACAGACAGACGGAACCCTGGATATTTGCCCACGGGGGGTTCTCACTGGCACCACCCTAAGGGACTCGCGGAGTCCATGCACTCACTCAATCTACAATTCCGGAACGAACATCGGATATCGGACTCTCACATTACTCAAGTAAAAATCGAGCCCAGCTCATCACAGTGTCTTATCAAGTATCATCAGTATCTTAACAGTATATCATGAAGAATGAGAGTGCATGCAATGCATGTATCATCATCAATAATCATGCTCAATGTCACAAGTACCAACAATGGGTACGCCAACAATATATTCGAATCACAAGTACCAACAAAGGGATACGCCAACAAGATATCAAAGTCACAAGTATCAACAGCGGTATGCCAACAATATCACAATCAAGATGGAACAACAGATTTCAATATCTACCAACAACACGTGGCATCAAGCCAACACAATAGAACAATCAAATCACAACACACGGGGTGGCTAGCCCTAAACACACAACGGGACCCAACCTAAGGCAATATCCAACCCAACTTCATACCTGAAGGTTTACACGCTATCTCCAACAATATCATCAAAATATATGCTTCGCTACAAAAAGTCTCACCAGGGGTAAGCCATAACCTACCTGGATAGACGAACAAAGACACACCAACAACTCACTCTTTTGCCTTGCCTTTCCGCTGAGCCTCAAAACCAAAGTAGTCTAGGCATATTTTAAATCTAGATTAGAAATCATAAAGAATGATACTAATATTGCTATCTTTCAATTTAGGTCAAATCCAACCCTAGAAATTGGGAAAACAGAGCCCACAAGGTCAAAATAGGAAATTTGGAAGCAAAATATCAAATTAAGCATTAGGTGGTCATAACCCAACCATTAATTGCTGATTTAACTCAAGGATAGCCCTAATTTCTTATTTCAAGCAAAACTCTCAAATTTGGGTATAAACCCTAACTCTTTGATTCAAGAATTCAACTCAAATAATGGAAGATAAGTGATTAACAACCTTAGGTTCATCAAAATCTAGCATAAACCCCATCAATTTCATTATTAATAAGCCTAGATAAAATGTTCATCAAAACCCACTTTCATCTTCCATTACTAAGGGATTATTAAGAGAAAGGGGGATCTATGATGATTAGGATTAATGAAATAGTGAAAGGGTTAGGGAAACTTACCACCAAGAAACTTCTTTAAAAATCTTCAAGAACAGATCCCAAGATCTCTATTTTCGTAATGGCAATAAATGATAGACTAAGGGCTTATTTAAAACACACTTAATGAAATAACAGGCTCATTACCGCCACGACGGTTATGGGGCCGCAACGGCGGCGCCGCTACAGCGCCCCAAAAGACCGTCGTAGCGGTCTGGGCCAATCCCACTTGGCCGCCCCAACGGCCATCACGCCGCAACAGTGGCGCCGCTGGGACGGCACTGGTGCCGCCAATGCGGGCACCAGGTACCAGAATCCCACCAGATTTTCTAAGTCTCAAACGGAATCCGAACCACTCCCGAGGCCATCTCGCCATAAATCACGCACTGTAACGGTCCCCGCGCGAAATATGCTACGAACGCGCTCGTGGCCTCGGGATTCTCAGCGGAGGTCTCATTGACCGAGTCAACCGCCGATACCTTACTTCTAATTTCCCAACCCAAGTCCCAAAATGCATCCGAGGGCATTGGGAATCGAACCAGATATACACACAAGTTATAAACGACCATGTGAACCTCTCAGAATCGACGAATTTTTGAAAAAAGGTCCGTTTACCCAAAAGTCAACTTCGGCTCAACTCTTTTTTCACTTAAGCACATATTTCACAAAAAGTCGCCCGAAACAAGTCTAGACACCTCGAGAAGCGCGTCAACGGTCCCCTCGGGTCAAAATAAGCTAACCAAGCTCGGAAAAGGGGCAGAAATGCCAAAAAGACTATAACGACCAAACGGGTCATTACAGATCAAGAACGTGTAGGATATGTAAGGTTATATAATTTACTTGGATTTTGATAAATTTATTTTATGATTTCAAACTGAAGTTATTTGTTTTTTCACATAGAGGTGAAAATTTTGGCAGCTCTTAAACATCTGGGTTTAATACGCTATTATCAAGTTTATTTGTTTTCTTGCTCTCTTTATATAAATACTTGTCACGATCCAAAGCAGTAGGATTCTAAGGTCGACACCGACACCTACAGGATGAACCACCAAATAAACCATGCATTTTTAACAACTAAAGTAGTTGTTAAACCGTCTACATCACCCTTAGCACCACTGCTTGCCTCCCACCATCACCACGAGGTACGTATACAACCCCCAAAACTTGCACACCGGATAAGTGTCACGACCCAATTTAGCTAAGTCGTGCGGGCACCTACCTTTCCCACCTCGGTAGGTGAACCCTTGTTCCAACAATCTCAAATACAAGAAATAATAAATAAGTAACCGGAAGAGATAGGAATATGTAAGTTTGACATAATAATAGATAGAATATGCAGAATACATCAAAACCACCCCAGAAATGTTTCTAGTCATACAAGAGCAACTAAATAGAATCTACGAGTCTGGAAATATCAATAATACATCAATAGTCTGAATATGTCTTGAATAGCAAGTAAGACATAAAATATAGGAAGAATCTCCAAGGCGGCGGACGTCCCCGTGCTCACCCTATAAGACTCTACGTAGCAACTCTCGCACTACTATCAGCCACGAGAAGTAGAGGTCGATCCTACCTGAAACTCTACATTCGTAAAGAATGCGACAAGTGCGAAGCGATGCAACAACAAGTCTTTGGTAGGTATCATAGGCCGACTAAGTTTAGCTAACAGTTATCAAGTCAATAAAGTAAGATAAATAGATAAATCAACAAGGTATAAGTCAAACACGAGCCAGAATCCAAGTACACATCATCACCTATGTTTAGCATCTAAACCCAATTGTGCTAAGTCTCAAATACTCAATCAGAATACGTATAGCACAAGCACATCATAAGAATATCACAATCAAAGCCATAGTACAATGCAATGCAATGCAATAACGTATCAAATGTGTATGCAATGCATATGTTGTGTACATATGTACTCCGATGATGGAACATCACATCTCAGTAGTACAACCCATGGGGGACCTGCAAAGTCCATTATCTCACAGTTCCGGCAACAACCTCGGCAACCGCTACCTCACGATTCCGGCAACAACCTCGGCAACCGCTACGCACAACCTCAATTTCGAGATAACCATCGAATATTGATCCTCACGTTACTCATCCAACTGAGCCCAGCTCATAATAGTGTTTCCTCAAGTATCATCAATGTATCAACAGTATATCATGAAGGATGAGAATGCGTGCAATGTATGAGTTCAATGTCAATAATCAATCAATATCACAAGTACCACGCATGGGCACACCAATAATATCATGAAAAGGCTACCCAATAAGCCATAAGAGAACACTATCCTCATATCAAACATCAACAAGTAAGATACTATAATATCATGGTCAAGATATATTGATAGTCTCCAATATCTACTATCTCCATGTGGCATCAAGCCAACAACAATAGAACAAGTTAATCACAACACAACGGGGTAGCTAACCCCAATCACACAATAGGCCCCAACCTAAGACAATATCCAATCCAACTTCAGACCTGAAGGTTTACATGCTTTCTCCGACAATATCGGCTAAATATATGTTTCGCTAAATGAAGTCTCACCATAAGATAAATCGTAACCTACATGAAAGGCCGAACAATAATATCACCAACAATCACTCCTTAGACTTCCCTTTCCTTTGAGCCTCGAGATAGAGAAAGTATAGGCACATTCGAATCAAGAAATTAGAATCAAGAAGAACATCAAACGAACCTACTTCTATTCAAGACCCAAATCCCCAACCTATAGGTGGTTTTTATATGAGTCAGAAGGTGATGGGAATCTAACGGTTGCCGACGGACATGTTAAAATACAGGTGGTCATTTCGGAACGATCTGGGCAGTAGTTATGGTCTCATAAACATTTTCGCTTTGTTAGAGAGCATTATTTAGCTCCTTTTTACCCGGAAAAGGACAGTTGACAAATTCTAGGGTGTCTGTAGGCTGGATTGAGACACTTTCCCCCTAATGTAAGTTCCGTAATAGTTGGCCAAGTTGACTTTGGGCAACAAATATCTTTAAAATTTAATATCTAATTAGAAAGTTCGGATGGTACATTTGGGCTTTATGTATGTATTTTGATTGGTCTGAATTCATGGTGCATTTCGGAACTTGGGATGGAAATTTGGGATTGAAGCACCCAGGTTTACTCGGTCAGCGGGCCTGTTGGGGGGTTTCAAAACCCGGGCCCTTCTAAACCCTTTTTTTTGGGGCTAAGGGGTTTGGTATTGGCAGATGGGCCCAAAAGTTGAAAATCGGATAAAAAAGAAACTTGGGTTAAGTTTAAATTTTCTGTCCCCCTTTGGGCACCGGCCTTGGCAAAACCCCATTGGACCTTGGCCCCCGGTTTGAGCCGTAAAAGGCTTTTTGGGGGTTTCCCTTTTAAACAAACCCCCGGGTGGCTTTGGTGATCCCAATCTTTTGCCCGGGGGGTGACGGGCCCATTAATAATATTAATGAAGGGGTTAAAAAACCCTGGACCCCCTTTTTTAATTTCGATATTTGAGCTTGAAAACGCTTTTTTAAAGGGTTTTTAGTGGAACATCTTGTAGGTAATTCCTTCTTTCCCTTCTTCCTTTAAAATAATCAAAATTTTGTTCCCCCTTTTTCCCTTAATGAACCCAGGGGGTAAAAGTTGAA
>NC_081352.1:50120774-50158176 GCF_029784015.1 Lycium ferocissimum
TGGCGTTGAAAAAGATCTGAGAGTAGGCGAAGGGATGTGGCAGGCGGACGGCGGTGGAAGAGAGAGAATAAAGGGGGAAGGACATGACGAAGAGAGAAAAGGAAACCCTAGTGGTTTCCTTATTTTTGAAGTGGACGGGCCTACGGTAGAAAAATAAGGGGGCTGGGTTGGGTTAAAAATGTGGGCTGATTTTATGAATTGGCCCAAAATATTGGTGGTGAATTGGACTTGTATTTGGACTAATAAATTAGCTGATGCAAGAAACAATTTGCGCTTTTTAAATTTAAATAAAGACCCATTTTAATTAATTATATATTAACGGGTGCCAAAATATTATTTAATATAAAAGTACGTAATTGTTAGTGCTCAGATAATAAAATTATATGACGTTGTAATAGTCGTGCAATAATATTTTAAAAATAAATAAACGCTATTATTTAATTATGTGAAAATAAATGCGATGCGTGTGCATAAACTGGCAAAAATGCTGAAATGATTATAATGCGGGTTGCGATAATACCGGTAATAATAATAATGACAGAATAATAATAATAGTAATGATGATGATGATGATGATGATGATAATAATAATAATAATAATAATAATAATAATAATAATAATAATAATAATAATAATAATAATAATAATAATAATAATAATAATGAAAAATGGAGTAGTGAAACGCCGATATTAATAAAGGCTAATAATTATAGTAAAATGTAATTAATTTTTAAAATGTCAAAAATACTAGAAATGTAAATAAATATTTAGGAAGTCTAGACAAAATTGGGTGTCAACACCTACAATGGGTATGCTAACATATATCAAGTCAAGTACCAACAGTGGGTATGCCAACACATATCAAGTCAAATACCAACAACGGTATGTCAATTCTATCCAAATCAGAATGACAAGCGAAACTCGATATCTACCAACTACTCATGGTGTCAAGCCAACACAGTTAAACAACCAAGTACACATAAGGGGGTGGCTAGTCCCAGCATACATCAAGGCCCAACCTAAGGCAATATCCATCCCGACCTCATACCCAAAGGTTCACATGTTGTCTCCAACATCATAATCTAAATATGTGATTCACTATACGAAGTCTCACCAAAGGTAAACCGTAACCTATCTAGACTGTCGAATCGCAACACCAACAAGTCACTCTTTTGCTTTGCCCTTCCTCTGAAGCTCAGAACCAAAGTAATCTATGCATAATCGAATTCTATATTAGAATTCATGAAGAATGATACTAAGATTGCTATGATATCAACTAGGTCCATTTTAACCCTAGAAATTGGGGAAATGGGCCCACAAGGGCAAAACGGAAAATTCGCAAGCAAAATATCAAATTAAGTACCAGGGGATCATAACTCAACCACTAATTGTTGATTTAACTCAAGAATTGGTCCAAATCTGATTTCAAGTAAAAACCCCCAAATTGGGTATAAACTCTAAGTCTCCAAATTCGAAATTCAATGTTAAAAGTGGAAGATATATGATCAATAGGCTTAGATTCATCAAATTTTAGCATTAACATCATTAATTTATCATACATGACCCTAAGGAAAAGTTCCCAAAACACTCCTCCAAATTCCATCACTAAGGGAATGTTAAAGGGGAGGGAAGAATTTAAATGATTGTGATTAAAGAAGAGTAAAGGATTGGGCAAAGTTTACCTTCAAAAGTTTCTTCAAATTATCTCCAAGAACAATTCTCTAAGCTCCAATATCGAGATATGAAATAATGAGGGTCTAAGACTTATTTAAGACACATTTAATGAAATATAACTGCCTGTCACCGCCACAGCGATTGGAATGCCGCTACGGCGCCACCGCTATGGCGGCTGGGATACCGTCGCAGCGGTATGGTCCCTACTACACATCACCGCCCCAGCGGTCATCACATCGCCACAGCAGTGCCGCTGGGGCAGCTCTGGTGCCACATTGCGGTCACTAGACCCCAGAATCCCTCTTTTTTTTTCTAAGTGCTTAATCAAATTTCCGGGTTATTCCCAAGGCCATCTGCTCACAATCCGACCACCTAAATACATACAAAAATGCACTGCGAACACGCTCGTGGTCTTAAAATTCCCAACGGAGGTCTCGTTCACCGAGCCAGCCCCCGATGCCTTAATTTTCATTTCCCATCCAATGTCCGAAATGCATCCGAATGCATTGGGAACCGAACCAAATGCACATATAGGTTCTAAACGACCCTCCGGACCTCTCGAAATCGACAAAACTCTGAAGGAGGTCCGTCTGCCCAAAAGTCAACTTCGGGTCAACCCTTTTTCACTTAAAGCCTATATTTTCACCAAAGTTACCCGAATCCGGTCTAGACATCTCGGGACGCGGATCAACGATTCCCTTGGGTCAAAAGTGAGCGAATCAATGCTCGGGAGCAGGTGAAAACGCCAAAAGGACTATAACGACCAAACGAGTCATTACATCAGATACCAATTGAACCGTTATTTATTCTCGAGCAAAGAAAAGGAGAAAAGTAGGAAATACCGAATCGATTTTAGGGGGTATCGGACACATATCGGACTCGGTCCCTATAGTAGCCTTTTCCATCGTAGTGCTTCCACCGCACCTTCACGTACAATCTCCTTTGACCTCAACTTCCGAACCTCCTATATCCAAGATCGCGATAGTATAAGTTTTCATCAAGCAATATAGAATCCCAACGGACAATGTGGTACCATCGGCATGGTATTTCTTCAAAGATTTGGAAAATAGGATGAACTTCCGCCAGTTTAATGCCAACTCATTGGCTACGTCGCCGATCGTGTCAATCCAAACGGACCAATATACCCGGGGCTCAATTTGCCCCTCTTACCAAACCTTTATACGCCAATTCATGGGTGAAACCTTCAATAGAACTCCGATCACCAAAACTTCAAGTCACCTGACCTTCCGTATCCGCATACATCTTTTGTCGTGAGTACGAGGTCGCCTAAATTCGTCTCGCTACAGGGACTCTCTTAACAGATCCGTACTCCGAGGTCGAGCCTCGAAACTATCGAACCAACCAATCGGAGGTGTAGATCTCCTACCATATAAGGCCTCAAAAGGCATCATACCAATACTCGAATGATAACTGTTGTTGTATACAAACTCTACCAAGGGCAAGTGCTGATCCCAATGACCACCAAAGTCAATAACACACGCTCTTAACATGTCCTCAAGAACCTGAATGGTCCGTTCAGACTGGCCATCGATCTGGAGACGGAAAGCTGTACTAAAGTCTAATTGGGTACCCAACTCGTCATGAAATGCTCTCCAGAATCGGAAAGTGAAGATAGTACCCCGATCAGATACAACAGAAATAGGGATCCCATGTAATATCGCAATGTCCCGAATATACATCTTGGCTAACTTTTCGGGCCGTTAAGAAACCCGATCCTAACAAAGTGAGCGAACTTAGTCAACCGATCCACTATCACCCAAATAGAATTAAACTTGCCAAGGGTCTTCGGAAGACCCGCGACAAAATCCATGGTAATCCTCTCCCCCTTCCACTCGGGAATGGGCATCCTCTGAAATACCCCATCGGGTCACTGGTGCTTATACTTTACCTGTCGATAATTTCCACACTTAGCCATAAAATCAACTATATCTCTCTTCATACGGTGCCACCAATAGTGTTGTTTCAAGTCACGGTACATCTTAGTAGCTCCCGGATGAATGGAATAGCGAAAGTTACGGGCCTAAGATAAAATCAACTGAATCAGATCACCAACACGAGGAACGCACATGCGTCCTCTAATCCTCAGAATGCCGTCAGAGTCAATCCGGCCTCCTTGGCCTCTCCTCTCGACACCCTATCTCGGATCTTGCTCAACTGAGAATTCTCAAACTGATGAGCGTTGATCCGATCCAATAACGATGATCTCACCTCTATGCAAGCTAAAATCCTGCCCGGGGCTGAGATATCAAGACGGACGAAACTGTTGGTCAGAGTCTGAACCTCCTTGGCCAACAGCTCGAAAATAATCAATTGAGCTAAACTCCCCATACTCACTACCTTGCGACTCAAGGCATCAGCCACCACATTTGCTTTACCAGGGTGATACAGAATAGAGATGTCATAGTCCTTCAAGAGCTCCATCCATCGGCGCTGCCTTAGATCTCTCTGAGTAAACACATGCTGAAGGCTACGGTGATCGGTGAAAACATCACAATGGACTCCTTACAAGTGATGCCTCTAAAGCTTTAAGGCTAAGACTATGACCAACAACTTCAAATAATGGGTAGGGTAATTTTTCTCGTGAACTTTTAACTGATGGAAAGCATAAGCTATCACTCTACCCTCCTGCATCAATACCGCGCCCAAACCCATATGGGAAGCATCACAATAAACAACGATGTTCTTGCCTTCCACGGGTAAGGCTAGGATCGGGGCTGTGGTCAAAAGAAGCTTGAGTTTTGAAAGCTCTCCTCACAATCATCCGTCCACTGGAAGGGAACATCCTTTTGAGTCAATCTGGTCAAGGATGAAGCAATGGCAGCAAAACCTTTCCCAAAGCGACGGTAGTAACTGGCCAAACCCTCAAAACTACGAATCTCGGTAACAGTAGTGGGCCTCGCCCAACCCCTCACAGCCTCAATCTTCTGTAGATCAACCATAATCCCTCCTTGGACACCACATGACCCAAGAATGCCACAGACTCCAACCAGAACTCGCACTTATAAAATTTAGCAAACAAACTATGTTTCTTCAACAACCCAAGAATGGTACGAAGATGGCTCTCATGCGCCTCTTTACTCTTGGAATACACTAAGATGCTATCAATAAACACAATCACAAAAGAATCAAGGAACGACCTAAAGATGTCGTTCATCAAGGTCATAAATGCAGCTGGAGCATTGGTAAGCCCAAAAGACATCACTAAAAATTCATAGTGGCCATATCTCGTCCGAAAGGCTGTTTTCGGAATATCCTCTGCCCTGATCTTCAACTGGTGAAAGCCGAAAAGCAAATCAATCTTAGAAAACACCGAAGCACCCTGAAGCCGGTCAAATATATCATCAATATGAGGCATAGGGCAATTGTTCCGAATAGTGACCTTGTTCAACTAGCGGTAATCAATGCACATTCCCACGGTCCCATATTTCTTCTTCACAAATAACACAGAGCAGAGATTCCAAGACGCACACCTAATGAACCCTTGCTTAATAAATCCCGTAATTGTTCCTTAAGCTCTCTCAACTCCGCGTAACCATCCGATATGGTGGTATGGAAATAAGTACCTCCACGTCGATACAGAAATCAATGTCACGATCGAGTGGCATACCCGACAAATCTGACAGAAATACCTCCGCGAAGTCACTCACAATAAGGATAGACTCAAGGGGTGGAGATGCAACGGTCGTATCACGAACATGTGCCAAATACGCTAAACACCCCTTACTTACTAACAGGAAAAGGATATGATCTTCTTCGAGCGGGACTAGGCTCCTCATAGAACAAGGGATGCCTCGTGGATAAAGTGGCCCCATGGCGTGAACGTCCAAGATCGCATGATAAGGAGAAAGCCAGGACATACCCAATATAATATCAAAGTCCACCATATCCAGAATCATCAAATCTACCCAAGTGTCGTACCCCATAAAAGTAACTAAACAAGACCGGTAGACTCGATCAACAACCATAGAATCTCCGACCGGAGTAGACATATGAAGAAGTATATCTAGGCTATCACAAGGTAAAAAAACAAAAAAATGCGTTTACATACGAATAAGTGGATCCAAATCAAATAACACGAAGGCTCATATGGACATAAATGGTAATTTTGATCCGCACCTCGGAGGCCTCCGTTTGATCTCCCTGTGAGTAAAAATGGGCTCCACTACGCCCAGTCTGGGATCCCCCTCTCGCACTCTGAGCACCACCTCTAGCTGGCTGGGACGCACCTCTAGAACCATGGGAAGTATTGCGGCCTGACTAAGCACCACCTCTATGAGAAGTCCCTCCTTGACCACCGGATGATACAGGAGTCCTCGGCGGCTGATAATCCCGCCTAGGTCGGGAACATCGGCAATATCTTAACCTCTACAAGAGAAACACAAGAGGTCGAGTCTCAAACACGGAAGCCGAAGACCGAATGAAGCGACCCCATCCACCTGGTAAAGAACTCTCGGGGAGCCAATAGCAAAGTGGCTCACTAGAAGAAGCCGGTAATGCTGAATGCACGGGACGATCGGAATAGGGCTGAGGTGGGCTCAAAAAAAAATTGACCGGCGCCCCTCGTACAGGAATCCCCATAATCCCGATTTTGGCCCTTGTCACACCACTAAAAGCACGGGCCTTGGCGCCCTCAACCATAGAATCATGCTTGATAATGGACTGGAAGGAAGCCCTCATAGACTCCATCTGAAGACAAAGAATATGTAGAGAGCCCACTAGTCCTCCAACGAAGCGCTCGATCCTACTCGACAAGTATTAGGGATCAACGAGTAAATATTCGGGCCAAATAGAGGGAAACGGGTCACATAAGACTCCCAGGACGTGCCCTCTCGCTCAAGATGTAAAATCGCTCCCTACGAGCCTCTCTCAAAGACCGGAGCACATACTTTGTGTGGCCCGTAGAACCGAGTCCAAGTCAAAGGAGTAACCAAAACGCCACAAAATACCTCCACCACGTCTTCGCGTCGCTGCAAAATTAGTAGGCACATAATCAACGCCACGGTCATCCTATCCCCATACGGGTCAAAAGAACTCATGTGCATATCAAGAATAAACTCATATGCATCCTCGAGACGAAGTACCGGAAGAGAACCTTGGTGGCCTAATTTCGAACCTCCCCACCGTGTCCCGATCGCATGCCCATCCATGGCTCATCCTTCCCGGGGGCGGGTATAGCATCACCAGGAGCCATAGCCGCCTTTGTCTTCCGTATGTATGCACTCCCCCCCAACCTCAGTGACAACCTCCGCCGGGTGTAGTGACAGCCGCGGCCGCCTGCTAGACATCAAGGTGAAGTAAAATCCTGGCCATAGTGTCATGCACGGCACACGATGAAACCTCGGGGCTAATCCGCCCCACACCATTTAAAAAGTCTCTATTACCAAGATTCAGACCTCTCTGCGTCGGCGGCCCAGCCTGCAGAAGCTTTGTCCCTGGTAAACCCATCCTCGCTCCTCACCGCCTCGATCGTAGCCTCGGGTTAACCATAAAGACTCGGCACGACCTCGGGCCATCGTAGCTCGAGTCTGTAAGAGAAGAGATAAGAGTCATATACTAATTTGGTCTTTCCAGATGCCAATTTGAATAAAGTAGCACGACGAAATCAAAGAATTTGAAGTTTTCTAAATGTCTTATAACCTTCCGCGGATAATTACGGAGCTCATCGTACCGATCCACAAGACTCTACTAGACACGTTCTTGTATTATAGACCGGGTAACCTAGGGCTCTGATACCAGCTTTGTCACAATCCATTTTACTAAGTCGTGCGGCACCTATCTTTCCCACATCGGTAGGCGAACCCTTAACTCAACATTTACAAATAATAGAAGACAGCGGAAGGAAGTAAAATAACGTAAGTCTCATAATATGATAAAATGTAAACAAGTGCGGAAGTAAATGAAATCCACCCCAGTATCTGGTCTGATCATACAAGAGCATCTAAATCCGAATATTAAAAGTCTGAATAGTAATACATAAGAAGTCTCAAATCATGTCTCCGAATGGAAGGTAAGACATAGGTAATAGGTGAGTCTTCAAGGTCAGTGGACGCCATGCTCACCCTGGAAATTCGAGAGGAAGCTGAAGTGTCGATCAGCCATGGGTCACAGAAGTAGATCCGACCTGGTACTCTTCATTCATAAAAGAATGCATCAAGTGCAGGTCAGTACAAACAACCGTATTGGTAGGCATCATAGGCCGACTAAGCATAGTTAACACAATTCAAAAAATAACGCAGATAAACAATTAAACCAACTAAGCATGAGACAATATAATCGCAACCAAGTGTCCGTCATCACCTATACAAACATCTAAACCCAAATGGGATAAGTCTGAGTCTATCCGATCCAATCAATCACCAAGATAGATCCATCACAATACGATCATCACAACAGAATCATCACAATCCAATCATCGAAACATCTCAAACAAGTCAAAATGCAATGCAGTGCAATAATGGTATGAATGCGATGCCATGCCATGCAAATGAGGTGTACACATGTACTCCGGACGAAAATATTGACGTCTCGGTAGCACAACTCAGTGTGACTCGCGAAGTCTAAGTGCCACCCGTCTTGGATCTTTTCCCAACAGACAGATGGGGCCCTAGCTAATTACTCACAGGGGGAGTCTCATCGGCACCACCATGAGGGACCCGCAGAGTCCATGCACTAACAACAATTTCGGGATAACATCGGAATCGGCCATGCAACAACGATGCCTGAATATAACCATCGAACAACGACCTCCGCGGTCACTAAAAGAAATCGTCAAATATCGGTTACACATATCAACGATTCCGGAATTGAACCTCGGACATCGGCCTTCTCACAATCACTCAAGTAAAAGAGTTCATCAAATATCAGTTTCATATAAACAACGATTCCGGAATGGATCTTCAGACATCGGCTTTTTTATAATCACTCAAGTAAAAGAGTTTATCAAAATATCAGTTTCGCTCAATCAACGATACCAGATCATCATCGGGTATCGGCCATGCATGATAAATATGAGAGATGCGTGCAATGCATATGTCAACAATCAACAATCAGGTTTAATATCACAAGTACCACAACGAGGTACGCCAACAACGCATCACATCACAATACTAACAATGGGTATGCGAACATATATCAAGTCAAGTACTAACAGTGGGTACGCCAACATCTATCAATTCTATCCTAATCAGGACGACAAGCGGAACTCGATATCTACCAACTACTCATGGTGTCAAGCCAACACAATTAAACAACCAAGTACACATAACGGGGTGGCTAGTCCCAGCACACATCAAGGCCCAACTTAAGGCAATATCCATCCCGACCTCATACCTGAAGGTTCAAATGTTGTCTCTGACATCATAATCTCAATATGTGATTCACTATACGAAGTCTCACCAAAGGTAAACCGTAACCTACCTGGATTGCCGAATCGCAACACCAATAAGTCACTCTTTTTCTTTGCCCTTCCTCTAAAGCTCAGAAACAAAGTAGACTAAGCATAATCTAATTCTATATTAGAAATCATGAAGAATGATACTAAGATTGCTATGATATCAACTAGGTCCATTTTAACCCTAGAAATTGGGAAAACGGGTCCACAAGGGCAAAACTGGAAATTCGCGGGCAAATGATCAAATTAAGTACTAGGGGATCATAAACCAATCACTAATTGTTGACTTAACTAAATAATTGGTCCAAATCTGATTTCAAGTAAAAAACCCCAAATTGGGTATAAACCCTAAGTCTCCAAATTCGAAATTCAATGTTAAAAGTGAAAGATGTATGATCAGTAGGCTTAGATTCATCATATTTTAGCATTAACATCATCAATTTATCATACATGACCCTAAGGAAAAGTTCCCAAAACCCTCCTCCAAATTCCATCACTAAGGGAATGTTTAAGGGGAGAGAAGAATCTAAATGATTGTGATTAAGGAAGAGTAAAGGATTGGGCAAAGTTTACCTCCATGAGTTTCTTCCAATTATTTCCAAGAACAGTTTCTCTAAGCTCTAATATCGAGATATGAAATAATGAGGGTCTAAGACTTATTTAAGACACATTTAACGAAATATAACTGCCCGTCACCGCCACAGCAGTTGGAATACCGCTACGGCGGCTGGGATACCGCCGCAGCGGTATGGTCCCTACTACACATCACCGCCCCAGCGGTCATCACACCGCCACAGCAGTGCCGCTGGGGCGGCTCTGGTGCCGCCATTGCGGTCTCCAGACACCAGAATCTTTTTTTTTTCTGAGTGCTCAATCGAATTTTTGGATTATTCCCGAGGCCATCTGCTCACAACCCGACCACCTAAACCCATACAAAAATGCGTTGCGAACGCGCTCGTGGTCTCAAAATTCTCAACGGAGGTCTCGTTGACCGAGCCAGCCCCGATGCCTTAATTCTCATTTCCCGTCCAATGTTCTAAATGCATCCGAATGCATTGGGAACCGAACCAAATGCACATACAGGTTCTAAATAACCCTTCGGACCTCTCGGAATCGACGAAACTCCAAAAAAGGTCCGTCTTCCCAAAAGTCAACTTCGGGTCAACCCTTTTTCACTTAAAGCCTATATTTTCACTAAAGTTGCCCGAATCTAGCTTAGACACCTCGGGACATGTATCAACGGTCCCCTCGGGTCAAAAGTGAGCAAATCAATGCTCGGGAGCTGTTGAAAATGCCGAAAGGACTATAACGACCCGTTTGGTCGTTACCTGAGTACTGGAAATAGACACACCATGGACACATAGCAAATGATAACAAACTAATTTTCCCTAACAACTTTAAACTAAAACCAAGATCATAAAAGGGTCTTTGTTCTCAACCACACTGTAGTTCAAAGGAAAGAGTATAAATTTTTCTTTTCCATCAGGATCAAACCACACAAAGAAACAATCAACAGACTTCAAACACTATCATTTAGCCTTATCACCACTCATTTTAAAGGAACTTATCTCTTAACATCAAAAGGAAACACAACAGTATTCAGAAAAAGACCACACAAGGACAAGTTAAGCAAGATTTGTAACAAGGATCCCATCATCCTTCCTTCTTTTATCCTTTCCTTACCTATTAGCATAACTAGGTAGTAGGTCCTCAAAATTAGCTTATTTTCACACAAACATGATTCATGGACAATTTCCACACACTGAAGGACCCTAAGACTTCGACATATACACACACCCTTTGCCAAGCTACCACTCTTTAAACCCCTCTTTTAATGCCATTTTTATCAGAGTAGACATATTTTATTGGCTAGGTGAGAACAGATATGACAACCACCTCCTAACCAACTTGTTAGACTAGGTGATTTGCCCATATTCATCAAGCTTAGACCATCTTAGAACTGCTCTGAGTCTAGTTCATTATAGCAACACTAGAAACCTTTTTAGACTCAAACACATCACAACCACACACTCCATATATTATACCCAGAGGTAGTTTAACAAATTCCCATATTTACTACAAACAGGACAACCAGACAAAGTGCAGAGCTAAGTGAAATACTTTGGTCAAGTTAAAGCCTTCCTCCCCAGGATCACCTTTTAAGACTTTGTTTTGATACATTAATGTGACTCAAAATGCCCAGATTTCAACCAAATAGGTATGACTTAGGTGAGACAAACAAGGATCTGGCCAAACAAATTAACAAGTAAAACAATTAGAATTCCCCACAAAGAGCACACAATACACTTTCACTTTTTTAGAATCAGAATACCATTAGAGGACAAACATGATCAAGCCAGGTCTAGCACATGACAAACTTCATCTCTCAAACAAACAACATATTCAAGAAAGACAAGGTGATGACCAGACTAAGTCCAGTTCCTATTAGACTTTCAACCTTTCAAATAAGTACATGATCAGGTGAGACAACAATGACCAAACTAAAGTTCAACATAACAAGCCTTTACTTTCCCTTGACACATAACCACATAAGACAAGCAATAATCAGGTTGGGTCTAACATAACAAGAATTGAATTTCCCAAGACACATAACCACATGAGACAACAATAATCAGATTAGGTTCAAAGACAAAAGACCTTAACTTTCCCATGACACATATGGTCAGGCAGGACAAACCATGATCAAGCTAGGTTCAAGACTTCAAGCTCCCAAATAACACATGATCACATAAGACACATAGGACAAACAATGACCAGATTAGACAACTTACTTCAAACAGACCTCTTGACCCCTTCCTTAATTAACCTCCAGACCAAGACAAACCTCTGAATGAATAATAACAAGACATAAGGCAAATCAGTCATTCAAAGAGCTTGTAACTCCAAACTAATCCCCATGAACCTAGTTTATCACATGAGATACATAGGACTAGACCACCCATGATTTCAACAGACCTACCTTGACCCTAATTTAGAGCACAGGACTTTCATCAGGCTAACACATTAATTTAGACTACATCCCAGACCCTCACATAGGGATTTAGTGGTGTTTAGACAATCATGATAGAACAGAAAGTACAGAAAGGACATCCAAATTCAGATAAACTCCTCAAACTCAAAACCATAGTCTAAGCCACAATTAAATACCTTTAGACACAACTGAATAACCAATGGTGCAAGCAGGAAAGCCAAATAGAAGTCTAAGTCAAGCAAGTTCATCAACTTAATGCTATAGTCTAGCTTATATGTAAAGAAAAAGAACAACTAGTCACAAACCAAGAACAAATTTTTTGAATAAAAGGTTGATTCAAAACAACCTATCAACTTGAAACTACCCTCTAATCCACATGAAACTCCTTAAATAAGCATAATGCAGACAAATTCTAAAGGGAATCACAACAAGCATATCTGGTTTGAGCTTTGTCCTAAATCGCAAACAATCATATTAACCAGGCATAGTGTGGACATGAACTGAAAAGAAAGGGAATAGACCAGCCTATTGACTCAAACATCTGTCCTAAACCATACACACACTCACCTTAACTAGGTGTAATGTAGACAGAATCAAGATATACAGGTGATAAGCTAATGCACCAACTCTAATCCTATCATAAACCACACAATCATGTTACCTAAGCATAATACAAACAGAATATGAGTATAAAAAGCAATAAAACTACTTAAACTTTATCACAAAACCCCAACAATATCATTAACTAAAACAATAACATAAACAGAATCTAAATGTGAAAGCAAAGGACTAAAATACTAACTTAAATCACACATAATCTTATTAACTAAACATGATATTAAGCATTAAATTAAAAGGTATTTACCTTTTGTGAGTGCAACCGGGGTCAAGCGATGGATTTGGAGGCCTTTGTGCTCCAATGCCAAACTCTAGCCACCCAAAACAACACACAACAAATGAAATATAAATTTTAGAACTAGAAAACCGGAAAAAAAAAAGAAAAAAAAAGAAACCTTAGGTTTAAAACTAAAATTTTGACTTTGGAACTCTTAAGGCTAAAAAATATATAATTTTCAGCCTCTTATGGTTTCCAACCCCTTTCTCTCGAACAAATGGGGCTTCTATTTATAGAAACCCCAGAACGCCTCTCAGAGGGGGTTTCTATTAAATAGAAACCCCAGAACGCCTCTCAGACCTCAACCAACAATGTGGGACTTGCAAATTTATGCGAGTCTCACTCACAAAGTCAATATACGATCCAGATCTAAAGTGTAAAAATGAAATCAACAGCCTACAGGACTCAAATTGCAATAATAATTCCAGAAGAATATAAAAGAAGGGTGTTGTACCTTTAAGGGCCTGTTTGGCCCATTTTTTGGTGAGAGAAGGACGAAGCTATTAATGCTTCGTCCTCTCCTTCACGTTACACGCTCCAACGATGGGACAGGCCTGAAAAATAGGGCGGGGTAGGTGGTGGAACAGGAGGCGGCGCTAGGGTTTTACCCCTAGCTGCCTTCCCCCCCCCCCCTCTCTTTTTCACCAATAGACCCCTAGGGTCTTCTAAATGAAACTAGTGGGAGGAGTATATACTCCCTCCCTTTAATCCCTTAGTGAACCGGGTCCTGGTCCATATTGGACTGGGCTTGGTCTTTTAAAACGTTAGGCCTGGTCTGTTATTATATATATACACATATATACGCACCATGTATATTGGTATATATATATATATATATGTATAGAGGGTTGGGGAAAAACAAAATAATAAATTAATAGAGAAAAACTAACTATTGGTCCATCAGGACTTAAATAGTTTAAAACATGACTCATAAATAAAATAAAAATCATTTTGCACATACTGGTTTTGAATTAATTAACCAGATAAAAGAAAATTAATCAACTGCGCAAAAGCACACAGAATCAAGATTTAAAGGGTAAAATGGTCGATTCTTTTAATTACTCAAAGTGTCTTGGACAATAAAATGGAATAAAATTACCCATTAATCTAATTTTCCTTGATTTAATTAATTAAACAAATAATTATCCAGAAGGGTTTCTTGCCCCTTTGATTAATTTCAATAAAAAATTTCTTTGAATATCATCGATTTCCACAAAATTTAAAATTACCCTGGAGATTTCTTTATCAATTTAAAAGGATGAAATATTATCCCAAATAATTTCATAAAAATTACCTAGACCCTTTAGGGTGCACAGCTGATTTTATTTATTGTCCAAGGACTCCGAGCTCTTAAAATAAATTACTGGAGGTAAAAAATTAGGTGTCAACAGTCGGAACCTGAACTTCGTAGATCAGAGTTTTAATGCCTCTGTCCGTATCTTGACTAGCGGTCCGCATGTTGAATCTTCGAGTCGCATCTTGGAGCCGCATGTCAATCCTCAGAATATTCCAACATCTTCCTACATATGTTTGGGATGCGGTCCACATGTCAACTTCAGAATGTTGACTTTCAGGACTACTCATACAGTTCAACAGACTCTGGACATGTGGCTTGCATGTGTGATATACATTCCGCATGTATGTTTGTATGTCAGCCTTCAGGTTTGTTGTTTCTTTCCGGCTTCCACTTGAGCTTCACTTGCGATCCGTATATTCATAATATGATTGCATATCATCCAAAAGAGGGTAATTTGTGTATTTTTCCTTGTTTTTGCCATTTAACCTGAAAATCCCTATAACACAATTATTAACATAAAAATCAACACAAAATAAGCTTAAAGAACATTTAAAAGAATATGTAAATGAAATAAAATGTGTGGTAATTTCATGGCAAATGATTAAGAAAGGGAATACGCGTAGAGTAAAGGAATTGGGTACAAAGTTCGAACCTTCATCCTAGGAGTCCACATGGAAAGATCATGATTTTATCAAAGCCAAGTTTCCAGATTTTATTAATGGTTTTGAGGACAAAAACAATTTGAAAAGATCGAACTTACCCAAATAATACTAACAGAATATTAAAAAATGGAAAAAGAATAACCAACCCACCCAAGCGAAAATCTCCCATTTTCACCTGATCATTAGCATCTAGGATGATATTGTCTTGAGAGTCTCTGTGAATCGCTTTCTTTTGATAGATTAAATTCAATGGCTCCAGTAACTCTTTGAAATAGCGGAAAATAACCTCCTTCTCTATCTTCTCTTCCAATCTAGCATGAAAAGTGCTAAAGATAACAAGTAATAAAAATATGTGAGAAATTTTGTCTTAGAATTATAGTTTGAAACTAATTTAACTTTACAAACCTTTCGCATAGTTCCATTGCAACAAATGAAGTTTTTGTTGCCTTTGTTGCCTCGCTCATCATCTTGTATTCTGATGATGGTTCCATATCGGGAACACCATCTTCAATCCAACACTAGATATTAAAAGGAAAAACCTTTAAATGTTTCACTCCAATACGAATGAAGAACAAAACAATATATTAAACACCTCCGAAGTAGCGATTTGAACGTTGTTACAAGAATTTAAGTAATGTGGGAGCAACTTTGATTTTCTTACAAGGAAAAGTTTCTTACGTTCTTTTCCTAACTTAAAATATAGCGGCCCAACAAATGTGCTCATTTAAGTTTAATTGACAATAATAATTTGATATCACATGTTTTTATATTAACTCGTTACTTGTTAACCAAGAAATATAGATATAATAATAGTAAGTTAGTTTACCGACTGTAGTGAAAATGGACAATATTTAGGTGAAGTTGAAAAAATAAGTAATTGAAGTTAAAAAAATATTTAAAAATTGAATTGTGTTTGGATATGGATTTCACTTAGAAAAAAACAAAGTTTTGTGAGTGTAATCCATAACTTCACTTGAAATACTCTTTAAACCAGTTTTTGAACACCAAATGCTCTATTTCAAGTTGAAGTTAAAATAATGGACATAGTTTTAAATAATTTTGCTGAGGTTGCTATACTAAGCAAACTTTGTACAGCACGAATAAACCTCAAACTCTCACTCTATCATACATATATCACATGGGTATAGTCATTCAGAATCACCAATGAATATTCTCTCTCTCTTTTTTTCTTTTTGTTTTGCCTCAAAAATCAATATCATATATTGTCACGACCCAATTTAGGGTTGTGCAGGCACCTACCATTCCCACTACGATAGGCGAGCCCTCACATATAATCATAACCCATTTACAATAATAAGACGGGATTTATTGAATAATTAAGACATAAAACATAATCAAGCGGAATAGTTACAAAGGTAGCTTATACATAACAACCTTCCCAAAACCTGGTATAGACTATTACAAGAGGAGAGACTAAGATTGGAAGTACAATATTCAAGTAAAAAAATAACACTCAACCTCCATCTAGGGATAAAGATGATAGAGGTCTTCAAGATATGCACCACGCATCTTCCAGAAACTTCTCGAATTAAGCTATCCACCTGTAAGACTCTACACCCCAAATGGGATGTAGAAAGAGTAGTATCAGTATAACACTAGTACTGGTAGGCATCATAGGCCGATAACAGTTAGGTCACACATACAAACAAGGAAATGGATAGATAATCATGCTTACAGACAGATACAAGTGAGCAAGTCTAAGTAGTACAATCAATTACCGCACGATAGGTTGAACTCAGATAGATCACGCATACAACAAGAAAATGGATAGATAATCATGGTCACAGATATATACAAGTCAACAAGTCTAAGTAGTACAGTCAATTACCACACGATAGATTGAACTTAGAGAGATCACGCATACAACAAGGAAATGGATAGATAATCATGCTCACAGACAGATACAAGTCAACAAGTCCAAGTAGTACAGTCGATTACCACACGATAGGTTGAACCCAGATAGATCACACATAAAACAAGGAAATGGATAGATAACCATGCTCACAGACAGATACAAGTCAACAAGTCCAATTAGTACAGTCAATTACCACATGATAGGTTAAACCCAGATAGATCACATATACAACAAGGAAATGGATAGATAATCATGCTCACAGACAGATACAAGTCAACTAGTCCAAGTAATACAATCAATCACTTAACGATATCTCAATATAATTCACGAATCCAAACATAACCAAATGATCACCCAATAACTCAAGTATCACCGAAGATCAATATCAATTCAAATGACGATAAGAACAAATAATGTGAATGCAATGCAATGATATACACATGCACCCGGGGGGGGGGGGGAGGGCATGTACACATCTCGACAGTCATGACCCATGGGGGACCGCTAAGTCCATGTACCGTCATTCCGTCTCACACAACCTAGAATGACTCCTTCAACCAATATCACTGCTAACCACTCTGTATCACATAGCACAGATATGGCTTCGCAAATATAGCAAATGTTGTATGAATCATACTTACCTTTGTCAGCACCATTTCTTAATATCAAGATCAAGACATATATATCATGTATATGCGAAACTATGTCATGCAATGAGAATATCATAACCACATAGGGGTTCCAATCAATTTAATTTATATATATATAGACAACAATAATAGTACAAGTATCATATGAATCTGTTCCTTCCAACCACTCTCCCAGAATACATAGCAACCACCGATTCATATAAGAGAAGCCAAGTATAAACCTAGGGAATTTACAGGCCACAAGCCCGTACACACAAGTCACAAACAGTACCAACCTAAGAATTTCATCCCAAACTTCATACCCGAAGGTTCACATGATGTCTCCAACAATTCCCTAGTACTACATACGAGTCGCTAATCGAAGTCTAACCAAAAAGGTAAGCCATAATCTACCTCGAAGCCTAGCCGGTGGCACGAACATCCGTTGACTTCATCTCCCATCCTCGTAGAGAAACGTAAATTTGACTTGGTCTACAAAATTGCTCACATCTGGAATACACCAAAGGCGGCTGCAGGTCTTAGAAGTGAGGGATTTTAGGTCAAGTCCCGAATGAGGCTTTAAATAAGGTCAAACTGGTTGTCGACCGCTGCGGCGGTCAAGGTGTCGCTACAGCGGTACTTATACCGTTGGGGAGGTACTCTTAGTTTTGCCCACATCCGCTATGGCGGAGAATCAACCGCTATGGCGTGACCTCAACGGCGGTCAAACAACCGCTAGGACGGTTACCTGGGGCCCAGTGGCCCAAATTCGATATTTCAACTTCTGTTTGTACATCATTTCCGATTACGCTAGGGCTTTACCAAGTACCTGTAACAAATCACATATGTTTTTGGGAACTAACGCTGTGAAATTTTTCGAATTACGGTAACGGCCAAGCGGATCATTACATATACCTTTACACTTTAGTCGAAATTTATCGCTGTATTTTTGCGGAAAGTTTCATAATGTAATGACTCTTTTGAGAAAAGATGCTTCTACATTGTTGTAACTCTGTTTACATTATCAATAAAGTTTTAGCTTAGCAACTCATGTTGGAACTTCCTAAGAAATTGGATCTGGCTAATAAAAATGTTAACTAAGAAATTCCTGACCAGGTTAATTTGACAGCTCAACTAATTTTGTGAGAGAAAAGTATTTGACCGATATTTTCATTCATATATATCGCACTTAAGTAAAATCTAGCTCAATAACTTCAAGCAATCTAACAAATCAAATATGAATTTGAACAATGACATCAATAATCCAACAAATCAACAAATTAGTAAGTTTTCTCCTCTTTTATTGTAATATTATATTCTAAATAATTAAAAAATGTGAATCCAACAAATCAAATATATATTTGAACTATGACATCAATAATCCAACAAATTAACAAATCAGTAATATTATATTCTAAATCAGAAAAAAAGAAGTGAAAATGTAAAATAAATTAGTACCTGAATCAATGCTTGTTCGATCGTTGTTATTCTCCTCTTTCGTAAGTTCCAAAAAAGCTAACCCTTAATTGAAGGGAGTGAGCTAATAATAAGTAACCTTTTGCGGTTGAGGACACATTTCAGAGATAAAATCAAAATGGTCCTTAATGTATGAGTTTTGTTCTATTTTGTATATTATCTCCTAAAATCATGAATTCTAAACAAAAAGTACCCCAAACGATTCCCTTTCTAAAAAAATTTAGGCAATTTGACTAAACTATCCTTAATTAATGCTCCCTACGGTTCAAAAGAGTGTGTACTTAGACTTGTTTTACTCTGGATCATGTTGTTATTATGATTAGTGGTGTACGCAGAATTTTTAGTAAGTGAGTGTCGATATTTATAGAAGAAAGAACAATAATTTAATTATGACATGTATTATATAAGCAAGACATATCCTTGACCCATTGATTTTGTTTAGTTTTAAGCTAGAAGAGGTCTTGGGTTCAATACTACTTAACCACAATTTTAGGCAAAAAAATGTTATATTTCCGCTAGTCCATACGGTATATGCATAGAGAAAAAAATTATACTATTTAACTAGGGTAGCAGTGATCCGAAAGTCTCTCGTGCTTAAATAATATATCACTTTATCCATAATGCATAGATGGATAAGATTTATCTTCACTACAAATTATAAATGTTTAGTTTCAGAACAAGTAATGCATATCATGTTTTTTAATTTTTGTCCGATAGTTATTCATAGTTATCTACTTGATTTCAATATTACAATAGTTTTTAGTTACTTATGTCAATAATTTAGCAAAAACCCAGCCCGACTAACCCGGTTGTATTTCTTAATGGGTTGGGAGCTGGGCGAAACACCTTTTTTCTGGGGGCAATTTGCACAATTTCCTTTATTCGGAGGTGGTCTTTAATTTTTGCCCCTCAAATTAGTGGTCTTTAATTTTTTCCCTTTACTAAAAAGCCCTTGGTTCCGGGTTCAAACCCCTGCTCAGTAAAACATTAAAAAAAAAAATCGCAAGGTAGTGTTTGTATTCGCAAGGCAGAGGTTTGTCTCAAACTCTACCTTAAGGTAGAGTTGTGCCTTCGCAAGGCAGAGGTTTGCATTAAGACAATTTTTATTTTTATTTTTACTCTGTTGGAATTTTGCAAAATTCTACCTAAAGGCCTAACTTTTGCCCGAATAAGCCTAAGTTTACTACGAAACTCTGCCTTGCGATTTTTTTTTTTGACTGAGGCGGGTTTTGAACCCCACATCCCATGGTATTAGGCAAAGGGAAAAAATTAATGACCCGCAATTTGAGGGGCAAAAATTAAAGACCAGCACCTTTGAAGGGCAATCCACATAAAAAAATGTTTTTTTTTGGCCCCAACCCGCCCCCCTAAAAGTGAGCCCGGCTTGAAATTGGTAGGGGCTTGCTTTTAAGGGGTCGGGTTATCTCAACCCGGCCCCGTTGATAGGCTTAGGTTAATGGGAGGCTAGTAAAGTCTTTGTTTAAGGCCCCAAAAATTTGAGGCCCCAAAATATCAATAGTGAATTCGATGATTTTATTTTTGCTTAGACAATAATTGAAGTTTTTTTTTTTTTTTTTTAAAACAATACTTAATTAAAAAGAAAAGAAAGAAAAACTGCCTATTTTTTTTATAGTAGAATATTTTAAATTTTTTAATTTAACTGCTCACAATTCATATTAATAAATAAAATATTATACAGTAACATCCAACTGATCGGATTGCAAACAAATGACTATTAGGTGTCGTTCTCGATCCTAGTACCCTTATGCTTTAGCTGGTGACAAATATATAATAAAAAGAGCAAGAAAATAGATAAACCTGATAATAACGTATGACCCTCGGGTGCTTATAAGAGCTGTCAAATTCTCACATCCCACTGAAGAAACAAAAAATTCAGTTTGAAATCATAAAATAAATTCATCTTATACAAAGTAAATAATATCACCTTAAATATTCAGCACGTTCTTAATCAGGAAGAGGTATCTTTTTCACAGCATAGGCCGACTCGTCTATCTTACGTTTGCATGCATAAACTCGTCCAAATCTACCTTTTTCTACAAACCAAATTACAAAAGAATGTCACTAGAAAGACAACCTCCATGTATAAATAACAAAAAATTGTCTTCTCTTTTTTAAGAGTGCATTCCGAAATCTTCCTATTCATTTTCTCAAAGAAATGAGAGTTTGAATACTAATATAACATTAAGTGAACCAAGCTCTTATTATTTACTAAAGCACTTGTTGCCTGAGTTATTTCAGACTAAAAAAATCATCTTTTAAATGTGAAATTCGAGAATTATCTAAACATCACCGATTTTTTCCTTCGAGGCCATATTGAACCAAACCATTAGGCTTCCCATAATGTTGCGTAAAAAATGGTGTAAAAGTTTATTTGATGATCACACACTGCTACATTAGGTATATCAACAAAGCAAGATTCTCGGCCAAGGGGACCGATTTTGGCAAGATTTTGTTGCCACCATATGTTAGTACCAGAACACTACTTAATTTTTTGTAATAGTTTATGAAGAATAGTTATCATTATTTCCCTTAAATTTCTACAAACCTATTGCTATGGGCTCGAAGTCGGATTTTTCCAGGAAACAGTGTCGCCTATCCCCAAGTCCTATGAAGCCCAAAAATAATTTGGGAAGCTATATATATAAAGAACAATATATCAGGCAATTAGCACCATAGACATGTATGTAAACGTCTATTAGTACTAGTGGGATAAGCCCGGATCCAATAGCTAAGAAGTTTATTTGGGGTTGCTTTAATCAACTAATACAAAAGTTGAATCTTTTTTCAAGTTACTTAATTTAAATTGATTGTGAATATTTTAGATTATTAAGGAAAGAAAAAGGTGAAGTAATATCAATAACTTTAAATTACCTTAATTTATTTTCCGTAAAATGCACCAATTGTGTGTATTCTAATTAATATTATATGTTCAGTTGATTGGGGAAATGTGAGATATTTTTACGCAGAAAGAAAAGAAAAGTCAAGCCAAAATTTTTAAAGAAAAAACCACACAGTGGAGAGAACCAAAAAGGTATACAAAGGAAAGACATAAGAGGGACACATTAGAATGTGTCAATCACATAAGCACACACGAAGTGATGTGTTGATGCGATGGGCTGGGCCCACAAAGGAGATATTGTCTTCACAGTGAAAATAACATAGCAGTTATAATAGCTGCAAAAATCAAGCCAATCAAAAATACTAAAAACATCTTCAGTGACGAAAGTAATTACCCGTATGCAACTTAAGCAAGCAAGTAATGTGGAAAGTGGTGAAGCATATTGTTGAGTGTTGAGAGGTCCATAAATATGGGAAAACTTGCCGAAACAACTCTTTGTTGAGTGTTGAGAGGTCCATAACTATAGGAAAACTTCCTGAAGCAACTCTTTTGCTGAAGAACGCTGCTGTGGATCCTTTATCAAGAGTTTATTAAGTATTTCTCCAAACACTCCATCTACCTTTCCTTGAGATATTTAAGGACCTTTCCTCAACTCATCAAATTCCTTTTGTCTTTTAGAATCTGTTTTCATTGGATACGCCATTTCAATAAAGCACTAATCTGAGGGCGAACATGTCGGATTTATTGCTAATTGCCTGAGGGTCATCACACAATTTAGGAGCTTTATACATGAAAGTTCCTTGTGGTACACTCCCCATAGAGTTAGAGTCCTTTTTTTTTAAAATTGTTTTTTTATTACATAGAGGGTAGGGGAAGGAGAAATGGGAAAAGAGATTACAATGTGAGGATTCGAACCCTCACCAACAAGATGAGAGTTCAGGGCAAAGAGTTAGAATCCTCTTTAATAAAACGGGCTGAATGATGAAAAAAAACTGTTAAGGAGGGAAGAATCACCTTCTGGGAAGAAATGGAAAACGAATAAAAAACTTACCCCAGCCAAAATCTCCAAGTTTGACTTGATCATGATCATCTAGGAATATGTTATCTCGAGATACGTCTCCATGGATCACTCCCTTTTGATGATGGAGGTAATCCAATGCCTCCAAGACCTCTCTAAGGTAATGCAAAATAACATCATTCTCAATTTTCTTTATCTTCCCCCCTTCAAATCTAGCTTGCAATTTGATACATGCGAGAAATCAGGTCGGCGAAATTGATGAAGAAAGATTCTTGGACAAGGGGATTGATTTTGGTAAGATTTCGTTGCCATATGTTTTTTTTTTAAAATAAATTATGCCCAATCGGGCTTTTTATATATTCGGAAAATCAAAATCCAACAGAAAATGAGTTTTTGCCCAAAACAAAGCCCAACCTGAAAATAAAAGAAACAAAAGAAAATAGAAAATCTACAACTTGTCCTAAAATCAATTAGGAAAGTAAGTTTGAAACCCTAACTTTACGTTGCCTCAGCTACGCCTTTATTGATTTTGTTGGCAATTTGTCTCCGATGTTCCTATCTCTTCCTCTGATGATGATTTTCTTCCTTGTGACCTGTTCTTGCATTCTTCGAGTTGTTGCGGTAAGATTTCTCCATTGTTGTGGTTATTTTTCCTATTTTTAGCTTTCGAATCCGTTCTAACTTGTGCATCTTTGTTGTTGTACACATATAATAACTATGTTAAAATTAGATTTATAAAAAATAGTTACGACTTTTTCCCTTAAAAAATCTACCAACCTATTGCTATGTGCTTGGAGTTGGTTTCTTTCTGAAACAATACTGCCTATCCTCAAGTACTACAAAGCCCCAAAGTAATTTGGGAAGCTATATATGTAATACACTCAAAGATAGCTGCCATTTTTTAATCTTACAAAGAACAATATAGCAGGCAATTGGCACCACAAGCATGTATATAAACATCTATTTACATAGATCCCTAGCAAATTCACGTACACAATCACAAATTCAGAATTCAAACTCATAATATAAAACTATAGGAAAAATTCCGGCAACTCGGCTACTGAAAGACGCGGCTGTGGATCATTTTGGAAGAGTTGATTAAGTAATTGTGAGAGCACTTCATCATCTGTCTTTCCTTTTGGTATTCCATCACATTTCTTCAACTCCTCAAATTCCTTTCTTATTTCAAAATCCGTTTCTATTGGATATGCCATTCCAAAAAGCACTAATCCGAGGGCGAACATGTCGGATTTAGTGCTAATTGCCTGAGGGTTATCAGACAATTCAGGAGCTTTATAGATGAAATTGGCCTATGGTGCACTCCCCATAGAAGGGGAGTCTTTTCCAATAAAACGGGCTGAATGAAAGAAAAAAAAGTTTAAACACTGCAAGTTATTTTATGATTCGTCTTGGTTAGTAGCTCATTTGGTTGGTTAGTTTGGGTCCTTCTTTGAAAGACATCAACAGAGTTTATTTCCTCTTCAACTCTTCTTTTATTTATTTTTAATTGTTTTCTTCATCCTTTTTTTTTTTTTTTTTTTTTTTCTGTTGCCGTTCTTTCTCTTCATCGGTGGCGCAAGGACAAGGCCATTAAAGCATCTGCTTTGGGCCCCAAAGAGATAAAGGCCTTCAAATTTTTTGCTATATAACTAGTTATTAGTACGTTTATAGTTTGTAGCGCAGTATATACAAATTAGCATGGTCGATCTTATTTTCGTGGTTATTTTTATAGTTCTAGTATTCTCACAAAGATAAAACAATTAGCTTCATAGAAAATATCTCTTCATAGTGTTTATTTATATTGGGAAAAGTTCTTTTTAGTTAATAAATGTTAGCCATTTGTTGCAATACAATACCTTGATTCTTTTTGTCAAAAATATTATTGATAAATATGAATATTTATGTAATTTAATTCAAAGTTCTAAACTAATTGGCAAAGTTCTAGAGTCAAAAATGTTATAGCCCGTATTTCGTACGTCCGGACATAGCGAGACAATGGTGAGAAATTAAGGTCAAGACTATGTTCTAAAATAATTTTAATGTCCGAGTTATTAGGAATATTATTTATGAATATTGGTATTGTGGGAATATTGAGAAAGGTTGAGGGCGAAAAAGGAAATTCGCAAAGTGGCACCATGGTAATATTGTGGAAGTCAAGGGGGCAAAGTGTAAATATAGAGGGACTAAAGTGTACAAAATAAGACACTTGGTCTTCTTTGACCAAGTAAGGAAATTCAAGAAAAGAAAAGAAAAATCAAGAAAAAGGAAGAAAAGTCTAGAAGAGAAAGAAAGGGGGGCATGTGACCATAATTGGAGGACTAGGGTGCAAATATGAAAAGATGACTTGTTCATCTTTTATTTAAGAATTGAATTGGAGAGAAAGAAAGAACAAAGAAAAGAAAGAAAGAAAGAGAGGAGAAGGGACGGCCAAAGGAAAAAAAAAAAAGAAGCCTTGAAGTATTGGATCAAAAATAATTTTCTTCAAGTATTTCCACCAATTGGAAGATGCTCTTTAACATGGTGAAGTTGTTGGAGCAAGATAACCATTTATTCTTGCAAGTTGCAAGTCATAGCCAAGTGAAGGGTTAAAGGAAAAGGTAAGAACCAATCTTCTTTATGTGTTATGGATGATTGTGAATATTGTAACATGTAGAAAATGATGTAATTTATGGGAATATGGAAGTTGTTGATGTGGTCGAATAGGAGAAGTGTTGTGGAGGAATGATGAATTGATTTTATTTTGATAATTTGATTGTTGTGTTGTGAATTCTATGATGTAAAATGGATGAAAAACATGAAATTATGAATGATGTTGTTGTGGCCGTGACTTGCATGGTTAGGCCATGTGTGTGTGTTATGTTGCATGGAAGGGTGAGTTAATTTCATGTTATGTATTGGTTGTCGTTGTAGATTCTATGATGAGAATGAATATTTGATGATTTGTGTTGAAGTTGTAATGGTCATGGGCTGTTTGGGAGCCAACATGATTTGAATATAGTTCCTTGCTTTGATCAAAATAATGTTGTTAGCGTATGGAAGTGTTGATATAGTTTATGCGTTGAAAGAAATAAATGTATTGTTGGTGTTCTTATGGCATTTGGAAGATTTGGGTTGGAATGTCTTGGACATGTTGTGAATTGAGTATTGATATTGTTATTATGATTGTTGATTATTGGCATTATTGTTGTTGGTTTGGCCGAGTTGAATTCTCGGATTGTTGTCAATGGATGAATTGGGCCGAGCCATATTCTCGGGATGGCGCATTTACAGGGGAATTGCTGCCGAAATTTTTGTAAACAAATGTGCATTCGAGATTGGATTCCTAAAAGCTCTAATCAATGTTTGGTGAACATGACCAAATTGTAGATTAAGGCGGATTTGCAACTTGGATTTGGAGTAGCAGAAGGAGCGGAAAGAGGTATGTAAGGCTTCACTTCTCTTTCTTGGCATGTCTTAGACGTAATAGGTTTGGACACGGGCCTCGGGGATAATTCCTCTCCTAGAAATCCGAGATTGAAACTAACTACTATTCATTCAAAAGAGAATTGAATTAGAACTTGCGTGAAATATCGGAAAAACTTCTTAAACCTCCAGAACTTACACAAATAGGACTCGATTGCCCTAAGATCCTCACAAGTGACGTCATAAATTGTAATATACGTAAAATTGATACGCCACCTCAGCCGACTCGAGGTGGGCCCACTATTCCCGAATTCTCTCCTACTGTCCCATTTGGCTTATTTTCACTCCATAGTTAAGGAAAGCTTTTGGTTATTATTCCGACTACTAAATAATAGTCGTTTTAACAAATCCATTGATCCCAAAGCACGATTCTTTTCCTCCGATAGCTAGTAAATGTTTTCCAAAGTGCTCGTATTTTCCCAGAACAAAGGTTTATGGCAAAGCAAGTTTTACAACAACGACGATGAACATGTTTTACAATGCCATGGATGATGTCAAGGAAGAAAATGTTTACATGATAACTATGACCATGATGATTCTATGATTAAAGGTTCCAAGTCTATGATTCCAGTGACGAGATGAGAACGTTAAGCTATTTCTTGAATCCTCAACTCTACTCATGAATAATGTTTTCCTTTAAAGGTTCCAAGTATACGAAACGATGCCTTATGGTCCTGTTTTATGTTTTATCATGATATTACTCTCCATTGATAGTCTCGCCTTATATTAATCGTCCCTTCAAGGTGAGGCAAGCGCCCATAGTTATTCCATAATATAATCGGAGGTTTCCGACCTTACATCACTCCGATGGATACATGATTTTCTTGGGCTCTCCTGCATGCTTCTATGATCTATGTATATGCAATATGTATATGTACATGGGGTGGGGGAAGGGGTACATGGAAAATGGGAAGGGAACTATGTTTCATTGCCACCGGTCGGCGCTTATCATCCCGGACGCGGGATGCCCGGACGCGGGATTTATGGGCGTAGGGTATTTCGGCGCAATGTGGGCGAGCGACGCCCGGTTCGGTGCTATGATACTATGATACACTATGATATGCTATGATACTATGATACACTATGATATGCTATGATACTATGATATACTATGATTTAACATGATATGACATAAATTCTATTTTCTATGCCTATGAAAAGAAATGTTTTTTTTTAAAAAGGGAAAACAAGCATGCATGGCATCCGCCCCGTGCCCTCACATGCACGAGTTACTTTGTTATCCTATGATATGTTCTATGTTTCTATGCGAGATATTGTTCATATGTACGGGTCACCCTTCTACCTCACGATATAATATCTCTTTATTGTTCATGCTTATATCTCTCTACTATGTTGCTACTTAACGCCTTACATGCTCGGTACATAGCTCGTGCCGACCCTCTGTTCTAGGGGCTGCGTTTCGTACCGCGCGAGTACACCCATGAGCCGATTATAGCATAGAGGATGTTCCGTGCGGAGTTGGTAGGCTCCACTTGTCCCGAGTGCGCCGAGGTTAGAGTACGGATGCCATGATACGTTGTTCGAGGTTAGAGACCTTGCGAGACGAGTCGTGGGTAATGGGTTGTCGATCGTAGCGGCTCCAATGACAGCGGACATGTTATTACGTCTCGTGTTACGAGTCTTATATGATGTTAGATTGTACTTATGGAAAAAAAAAAATTTCTATGTATTCATTTCTTACTAGTTCATAAGTTCATATGTGTAATAGAAATTAGCGGGTTCGCTCGGCTCCGTATATGGGGTCGGGTGCCCATCACACCTTAGTAAAGTCGGGGTGTGACAAAAAACCAAAAAAATTTAACTAAAAACTTAAAACTTGGAAAAGTGATTTACTTCATTTCTAATGCCATGACCATACAAGAAAATAATGAACTTATCTAAGTATCTATTATAGTGTTTTGACAAATAAGGTAATTTTCTAGTGGTTACAAAAATGTTGTTGGCGATGAATTTATATTAGTTGTAACTTGAAATAGTGAATTTAAAACTTAAAAATTTGGATAGAAAGTATGTGCATTTCTATTTCACTATACAAGAAAATTATGAATTCTTATATTAAAATGACTTGAAAGTGATAGTTAATGCATTGTCTTCTTTCCATAACATAAAATTGTTTTAACTATAAATCGATGTCGATTGCAGAAACTTTACTGCTGTGAAACATAAATATCAAAGATAGTCCCACCTATTTGACCCCCAACATAAGGGAAATGGTCTTTTGCATCTTATAATCTGAAAGTTGCAATGGTCTTTTCTAAACTTGGCACGTCAGACTACCTAAACAAAAACAACGCGCCTCACGCATGCGAAAAATATCCCCACGTACCGCAAAACCCTACCATTACCGTCAACAATCATGCTAGGCCGGTCGGTCGGCGAATCACTGGGGGTGTACCTAACCCCTCTGCCCTCGAACAATAACCCTTTGCCTCCCCAAATCAATTATGCTGCTGCACTGACGAATCGCGAGACAACGAAGAAATCGAAGTTTGTAAGATTGGAACCTCGACCCTTTGAGATAGTGGATGGGAAGGCTAAAGTGGTTTTCTTGACAACGGAGGACAAATTATTGGTGGAGAAGTGCAAACTAACTTTAGTGGGAAAGTTCTCTCGAACTCGCCCCCAAATCGACAAACTTAGGGAAGACTTTAAAAGGTCCTACCCGTTGAAGGGGACCTTCAAGATTGGAGCATATGACTGGAGACATATCTTCATTGACTTCACGGATGAGGATGACTTCAAACGATTTGATGGAAAGAATACTCTGCATTTATGTGGGGCACATATGAGACTACAAAGATGGACTCGCAAATTCAAAGTGGCAATGGAGTCGACCTTGGCGCCAGTGTGGGTGACGCTCCCAGACCTGCCATGGCACTACCATGACTGGGCAGCGATTGAGAGAATCTTGGAACCAATTGGACCACTGATTGCTCTAGACAAGGCTACCATAGCAAGGACTAGACCCACGACGGCAAAGGCTAGGGTGGAAATAGACCTATCTCGGCCAAGACTGAACGAGATAGAGGTTGCTCTAGTTGATGACACTGGCGAGTTAGACACCTTTAACCAAATCATTGAATACGAGAATGCCCCGGAGTTCTGCTTCTTCTGTAAAGTTCAAGGCCACTCGGATGGGTACTATGGGTTTGCAACATCCAAAGAAGGACCCAGCCATGAAGGTGCAAGGAGAAAAAAACAAGATTCCGGAGAAGGGGCCAATGAATGATAATGAAGGATGGATTGAAGTGACAAATGCAAGGAACAATAGAAAAAAAGGAGGAACAATTAACAAGATGGGAGAGAGGCATACTAACGACTACCAACCCCCAAACTCTGGCCAAACAACCAAAGAAGTGGGGATGGTAGTCAACTTGGAGACAAGTCCAATGGAAGTCAACCAACACCATGATTTGGAAGTGGTTGAAGAAGAGGGGCAAACTGGTCTTGGAAAAGAAGAGGCTCCACAAGTGGTGGAACGTACCAAGAAGAAAAAGACCAAAAAGAACTCCAAGACAAAGTCGAAGACAGGGGTTAAAAGAAAAGGAAAAGGCTCAAAGAAGGTAAAGAAAGGGAAAACAACGGTTCCAGAAGAGATAGAGAATCTGGCAATTGGAGGAGATGAGAGTCTGATCACAATTCCAGGGGATCAAAGGCATAAAATTGCCTCATCAAAGAAGAAGCGATTTAAGTCCAAGATCCCGCCACAAAACCTGCAAGAGCTCAATGCGGACAACATAGTGGAGGGGCACAATCTGTTCCCAACTCTGAATCTGCGGCCTGTGGAGGTACAAGGAGACAGAAATGGTTACGGATTGAACACTGCCTTTCCTATCAATGTCCAAGAATTAACGCCAGGAAAATCCCCATCTCAAAAACCCGTCTCCTAGCCGCACCGTGTTAAAGGGGGTCGCAATCACCGGGGGGAGGGGGGGGGGAATATGAGATAGTACCAGAAACTCAAGATGAAAGCATGGAACACATCACTGAGGAAGATGGAGAAATCCACAATGATGATGAGGAGCGAAGAAGACCTCGGAGATCCCTAAACTTCGAGGGGATGGCAGCCCAATCTGCAGGAGTAAAAGCCAAAATAACTCAGTTCAACAATCTCTCACCAAGAGGGAATCAGACTTCAATGGACATGGTTATGGAAGTATCACCAAAGGCTCCAAGATGTGAAGGGAGACAACAAACCAAATCCCACCCCAATATTTCCAATGTTTAAGATCATTTCGTGGAACATAAGGGGCATGAAGTCCCAAAAAGCCTCGGAGAGGCTAAGTTTGATGCAAATCCAATACAAATTTTCTCTTATAGCACTACAAGAGCCAAAAGCAAACTCATCCAAGATTGCAAGATATAGCATGAAACTTGGACTGCCAAATAGCTATTTTAATTGCAACAACAAAATTTGGTTGTTTTGGGCAGATGAACTCAACCTCCAAATCCTGGAGGACACAGAGCAACAGGTCACTTGTCAATTCCTTCCCCCAAATAGCTCAGAAACAGTGTTCCTCACGGTGGTGTATGCTAAGTGTACAACGAGCCAAAGCAGCTGGAAAAGACGATTGCAGAGCTGGAGGGAGAACTAGTGCAAGCCAATACTCCGAAGAAGAGAACAAAACTGAATAAGCTTAAAGCAGAGTACCTTCGATACTTGAATCTGCAGGATACTGTCCTTAGACAAAAAGCTAAGGCAAATTGGCTAAAGGACGGAGACAGAAACACAAACTTTTTCCATAGTGTGATTAAGGGGAGAAGAAGGTGACTGGGGATCCAAAGGATACAAGATGAAGAGGGTAACTGGAAAGAAGAAAATCAGGAGATAGCAGATGCAGCCACCAATTACTTTAAGAATTTGTTCAGTCATAATGAAGCTATAACAGATGATAGAATAATGGATGGCGTGACCCCAAAGGTGACAGAGGAAGACAACGCAATGCTCACAGCTATGCCCACCATGGAAGAAGTCAGAAAAGCAGTGTTCTTAATCAACCCAGAGAGTGCGCCGAGTGTCCGGATAGGCGAATGCCTTGTTCTATCAAGCATCGCTGTCCATTATTGCAAAAAGAGGTGTTTGAGGCAGGTGGCCTTTTTTAAGCCAATGTTCCGAAATTTTTCACACACACATGCTTGGTAATGATACCAAAGGTGGACTTCCCGCAGCAGTTGACAGATCTGAGACCCATAAACCTCTCAGAATGTATCAAGTAAAATTTTTGCAAAAATATTGAATGTAAGGTACATCGGTCCTACCAAAAATAATTTCTTCAATCGACGGGCTTCATAAAGGGGAGATTTATATCAGAAAACATTCAATTAGCCCAGGAAATTATTAAGGATATCAAAAAATCGTAGAAAAAATGGAATGTGGTGATGAAGCTAGACATGACAAAGGCGTATGACAGGGTTGCATGGCCATATCTTTACTGTCTAATGGAGAGGCTGGGGTTCGCGAAAGATTGGATAGAGTTAATCAAGAGGCACATCTCGAACAATTGGTATTCCTTGATAGTTAATGGGCAGAGATATGGCTTCTTTCGATCAGAGAATGGATTGGGACAAGGAGATCCCATCTCTCCATCCTTGTTTGTCCTAAGTGCGGAGCTACTTTCCATCATGTTGAATAAGCTACAAAGTAGAAACAGATATACAGGCTTCTACATGAACCAACAAGGGCTAGATATCAACCATCTGGCCTTCGCAGATGATCTGATTCTATTCTCCAGTGGTAGGAGGAAAACAGTAAAAATGATTGTGGAAACTTTGGCGCGGTATGAAAGAGTCTCGGGTCAGAAGGTGAACAAGGGAAAAAGTTGTGTCATATTAGCGCCAGGGACATCCGGAAGAACAACAAGGAGAATCATTGAGCAGACTAACATGCAACAAAAGAAATTCCCAGTCAAATACCTTGGCTGCCCACTGATAGCGGAAAGACAAAGAATTAGTGATTTTTCAGAGCTCATAAGTAAGGTGACAAGCAGAGCAAGAGGGTGGTAGAAAAAATTCCTATCCACAGGGGGAAAAGCAATTCTTATCCGGCATGTTCTTCAGGCAATCCCTATACATCTGCTTGCAGCAATGAATCCTCCAAAAGGGGTCATCAAACAGATAGAAAGATGTCTCCAAAAACTTTTGGGAGAAAGCATCGATGGCAATGATAGACACCACCGGATAGCTTGGGAGGCCATGTGCTACCCCCACCAAGAAAGAGGAGCTCGGTTAGGCGAATCGGTGATGTGTGCGGGTGGCCTTACGCAAAACCTTGGTGGAATCTTAGAACTGGAACTCATTATGGAGAGAATTTATGTTGGCCAAATTACACGAGAAGATCTCGACCACGATTTAAAGGAGACACATTGGTCAATCTCAATCATGGAAAGTGCTATGTGATGGAGAAAGTGGAGGAGAATATACTATGAAAACTAGGAGAGGGAATATATCGCTATGGTATGACAATTGGGAGAGGGACCCTTGGTAAATCTGATGGAAGAAGAGAGGCACAACCAAGGGATGTGCTATCGAAGGAAATTTTGACAATGGAAAATGGCTCATAGAGATCAGTCTGGGATGTCATAGCTTCATAAACTAGAAATGCCATATACGTACACCTACTTCCGCTATCATTAACACCGAGGCCGGCAGATAAAGCCATATCGAAAGCAAATCGAATCGCAAATTCACGGTAGATCACTGGGAATTGCTAAGGCAAAAAAAGACCCCAACAATAATTGATAAAATGGTGTGGCATAGCGAGGTACCGCTTCAAGATGGCCTTCATGGCATGGAGAGCAATACGCGATAGGAGTCCCAACGGACGAGAAAGTTGCGAAGCTCGGTATAAGCATTCAGCAAAGTGCTACCGCTCCCACCTAACTGGCATGGAAACCAAGGAGCATTTATTTTCCTCAGGCAACCTGCCCCAACATATTTGGAAGAAGTTTGCAGGGACCTATGGCATACAAATATCGGGCCTTACATTGACACAAACACAGAAATGGTGAATCAAAGAACTGGAATACGGTAGCAAAAACCTTCATGGTGAAAATTCTGCTCGCATTGATAATATGGGAACTTTGGAGATCAAGATGCGCGGTCAAGTATGGTGCAGAGCAGCCTTCAACAACTAGATCGGAAATCTTGATATTGAATAATCTGACAGGAATTACAAGTCAAAGATTTGGCAAGATAAGATTACAAGCTTCATGGGAGAATTTGCGGACTCTAGCTGATTTGCCGCTGCAACACAGGGCATACAAGATAGTCAAATGGGAGAACCACTTTGATAAACGTTCTGGTAACTCGGATGGAAGTTGTCGAGAAGGACGGTGTGGAGCGAGCGGGGTTATCGAGACAATGAAGGTAATCTCATACTAGCATATTCGGTTTGGGGAGGGCACGAGCAACGGGTAGAAGGGCAAGCAATGGGGTTTGGACTACAAAAGTGCGAGTCATTGCTCTACGACATAATTGTTGAAGCGGACTCTACTCTGCTCACGAAGTGCTCCAAATCTGAAACAACCACCCTATGGAGGCTAGAAGAAGTGGTGGATAAGATAAAGAGAATTGCGAGAAGAAGGAGAGCAAGGTTTCAACACTGTTATCATGAAGCAAACAAGGTAGCGGATAACCGGAAGCTCCTCAGGCCATGTTCATCTACCCCAAATGGTCTTCAAGGGGCGGTACCGCTCTACCAAGGGTGGTGCGCGGACTTCTACGGCTTGACAAAATGGGGACAACCTCTTTTTAGATTCGGACAATTAAAGCCATCGAGATTACTTTTGACCCACCATAGAAATTTATAGATATAGATTCGAGCAAAGTTGATTATTTGGTTAGATTATAAGAGGTAGCTTAACATAAGATCGGGGATTGGGATGCCAATCTCTCATATACTCGTGGGTAATACCCTCATTTGTCCTCCTGGCTATTGCCAATTCAAATAAAAGGACGCAGCTTCAAAAAAAAAAAAAACTTGGCACGTCGTCGATGACAATTGTACTGGTGATGTCTATATTCATATATTATACGAGGTGGTTCATTAAATATATTAAATATTAATACTCTTTATTACTTGCTGTGGTTATCATTGTATGTTAACTTGAGGTCACCATTCTAGAATCGTAAACTCCAGACTCATAATGTTAAAATCCTAGATCCGTCGTCGTGCATATCCAACAACAAATGGAAAAACTAAATCCACTGATCAAGAACATGTTAAGGCGAATAGATGATCCTTAGTCTCATTCTATTTAGCATGTCATTAATTTCGTAACTTATTACGTACACATTATTGAAATCAGTTGTATATCGTAAAAGATAAAAAATGAAACTTTACTCGAACTATACATTCTAATTAAGGTTTCGTTAATCATTAATGCAGGGATTTGACTTATGAACATTGACAGTGCCAAATTTATTTCAAACACAAATAGAAGATGTTTGTTACAGTATAAAAGGAAATTAGCTTGATCTATGACTTTGAAGGTAAAAGTACAAAGATGCAACAAGAGTGCGAAAAATAGGTAAACAAAAACAGAAGAAAAACCTTAACTATCTGATATCCAGAACTCACTTCCCTGCCAATCCAAAGTCGAGTTGCGTACAACCATAAAGGGGGAACCTCTCCCTACCAGGAATTTCTCCATTCCCATTGTTCGAACCTGAGACTAGTAAAAATTAACACATAATTGATTATTTAATGGTGGCAAAAGCTAGTAAATCTGAGTTTTGTTCAAATTCTGATATATGATTTATCTCCAAAACAAGCCCAAGTTTCTATCCCACCATCTTTAGCATCCATGAGCACAATTGTATTCTTGCAGTGAAGTTCCATAATGCTCATCCATTTTGGCTTCCCCCATCCAAAATCTACCTCATAAAATGGTATCCCTCACCATCTAGTAAAATGATACAACTCTATGTCTCTGCTTCTTAATAGAATATCTCCAAACATGTTCCAATTCTCAAGTATGGGGTCTAAAGCCACATCCCAATTTAAACTTTTGTGCCATTATTGTTATAAGGGAACTCTAATAAACCTTTTCTCAAGATGGTCACAAGATTTGGTAAGTCATTATTGTCTCTCTCACTTTTAGTAGCCACCAAAAAGGCAAGAAAGTTTTCAATGGTCCTACTAGGCAAGAAAGGTACAAGCCTTTTTCCTAACGTTCACTACGTGGGATAAGTTAGATGTACCGTAACTTTTAGATGAGGTGGTCGCACATTTCCATATCGTAGCCGACATCAAGTTCAAAGACGCATGGGGCTCAATACATCCTTACTTAGAGCTTTAGACTTGAGATCCACGATGCTAGGCCAATCAAACACCAATCAAACAAGAAAATCTTTGAAATCAAATCAAATCAAAATATTTTAAACATATGGACACTGTCACAAGAAATGACAAATATTTAAAGAGAATCCCAAGGCCATACTTCAGACCAAAATCCAATATAACATTTTGGAAATTACAGAAATAAATTATCTAAAAGATCTACAAAATACTATATAGGCGTATTGGTTAATTTGGCTCTTTCCTTTTAACACCAAAACATACCAGATACTATCAGTTCTTACAACTTTAATACCAGATTTAACAAAACAAAGAAAGAATTGGATTGTCACACCCTTTTTTCATGCCCAAAATTTCTTATACAAGCTATCAAAATCAACTTATTTCGAGAAGTGCTTCTTATCACAAGTGCTTTTGTCACCTATTTTCAATTAGCAATGCGGCTTTCAAAAATTGGTTAAACAATTATTTTTTGTTGATAAATTAATGTTCTATTTAATAAGATATGTGCATCATTTAAAAGATTACATTATTTAATAAGATAAAGAAGATAATGAGCCTGCCTATTATAATTTGTAATTTAATTTAACAACTCTTAAATTTGACTTCTGAATGGAATATGCGTACCAAATAAGTACAACAACAATATATCCAGTGGCCAAATTGAACAGAGATAACATTTGAACAGATGACTATCAGCTATGAGTATATTTTATTTTTCTATAGCAAAAACAAAAGAGTATATAGTACTCCTTTTCATTTCCTATTTTGATATGTAAAAGTAATTCCTTAGGAATACACCCCACAGAGACATGCTTAAATTAACAGCAATAAATCTCTTAACTATAAAATTGTATTTGAGACCGTGAAATCAATAATTACACAAAGTAAAAGAAATCAAAGCAAATGCCAAATTAAGAGACATGACTTGAAGCAAAATAAATAAATATCACAAATTAATAGCAACTTACGCAAGAGGATCTTTGTCCTTTAAATCTTCAGAGCTTGAGATCTCCTACAGAAAAGAATAATAAAATAAAATATATAAAAATAGTCAGCTAATAATAAGAAAGAAAATGAATGAGCAGGGCGAAAGAAGAGAGACCTATTGAGACGGAGTAGAGGAAGAAGGAGAGCAGATCTTTCGAGTTTGGAGAAACTACATATTTTGGAGAAACTGATTTTTTTTGAAGAAACAGATTTTTTTGAAGAAACACATTTTGCAGAAAGAGATTTTTGGAAGAACCAGATTTGCAGAATTTGAAGAAACCGTTTTCCAATATCCAACGGCACCTGCATGCGCAAGGACCAAGCTGAGTTAGATATCCAGATAAAATAAAAGGGATTATACTGCGAAAAGTGACAATTACCTGGCTGGAGATGGTGGTTTAATTAGTAAGTTTGGGTTTTCAGGCAGTGGACAAACCCTTTTCCAAGAGTGATGTTGTACTATGATTTGATTTGGGCAGTGTGTGTGTAGTGGAGGGTGAAGCAATCGAGTGTTCTTGTAGTAACTGAAAAGTGATTTCTTGTTTTGGGTCCCACACTGCATGTAGCTACCTGACTTTGTTTTTCCTCTTCCACTCTTTTATACCTTTTGTCCTTCCTCGCTCTCTCTTTTCCCTATTCTTGCTATACAAGTAAAATGTCGACCTTGTTTATTTGTACTGTTCAATATCCACCATTACATAGAGTCCAAACAATTTTTTGCTATTCAACATCATAAATATTGCACTGCAACTAGTATTTTTTATGCCTCCATTTTAATTTAGAGATATTTTTGTTAATCGAGTTCACTCTTTCATTTATATTAACACTAAGTGGTACTTC
>NC_081352.1:50158276-50193323 GCF_029784015.1 Lycium ferocissimum
TTCTTTAAAAGGAATTTTAACGTACTATAATCTCTTTCCTATACCCCATGACCTTAACACATCCCTAAGGTGAAAGTTAAAAGATCCTTAAGAGCTTTACGAGATATGTTTTATGATAGTGATGATGATACTTATGCTTTCATAAGCCTGACGTTTCTATGCTTATGATTTCATTGATGTTATTCCTTGTTGTTGATTCACCTCATGATACTAGTTCTTTCAAGGCAAGGCATGGCGATAATGATGTTCCATAATGTAATCGGAGGTTCCCGACCTTACGTCACTCCAATAGCGCTAAAGCTTTTACTTGAGCTCGCATGCATGCTTGATGTTATAATAATGATACACCAAGCCTCGTTGGCCAGACATGACACCACTTCCGTGGGCGGCTTATGGATAATGATAACACCGTGCCTATTTGGCCGGACATGACACCACTAGTGGGCGGCATGAGATGATTACCCCGGACGCGGGCTAATGATGTTATTACAATTTATGTATGTATGTATGATATGCTTTAAACGGTAAGGCGAGCATGCATAATTCCGCTGTTACACCTCGGCAATTTCATGTCGTGAATAGATTAACGCAAGCTTAAGGCGAACATGAAGCCCTCCCGATTATAAAAGTGTATTTGGCAACCTTAGAGGATGCATGACAAGATTTCTAAGTTAAGTGACTTGGTGGAACTAGGTTCGTCAAGGGAAGCGAAGTATGAGTTGTGTTTGGGGAAGATTTCATGGTTATCGAACTAACGAATATTTAGTAAGGTCTTGAGGACGAGTTATAATGTTCGTTAGATTATTAAGGAAGTGTTAAACAAGTACCAAAAAGGTTCCATAAGGATTCGAGATCAAACGAAGCGACAAGGACGAAATTCAGAAAAATTGTGGATTATACGGTCTTATATACGGACCGTATATTTTATAAGGCCCGTTTACTTTACTATAGAACCCTTCCAGTGAAGGGTGAGTTTCTGGAAGAAACATAAGGTCCATTATACAGACCGTATAATTTATACGGTCCGTATAGTAGACCGTACATTTCGGGTCGGGTCCGAATTTTATTTTTTATATATGAACGTCCCTTCTTCTTTTTTCTCATTTCCACCTTTCCAACCTTCTCTAAACCTCTAGAATTTTCTCAATATCACACTAACACATATCTAAGAGAGGAACCAAGGATCAAACATCCAAAGTTGATAGAATCAAAGGTGTGGATGCTTTCTAGGGTTGATAGAAGTTAAGAATCTCTTTGGGTATTGAAGTTGAGTTCTTCTCAAGTGGAGTATTCTCATCCAAAGATCATTTCTACATAATCAAAGGTGAGTTTTACGATTATTTCATGTTAGGATGGTGTTGAGTAGTTGAAGAACTTGAATTAGAAACAAGTATGGAGTATGAGCTTAAGTATGCTAATAAGGGTATGATGAGTAGAAAGATAGGTTTAGTTGTGATTCATGGTGTAATATGAGTATAATCTTGTTATGAATGACTAATGATGTTGAGGAAGTATTAGATGAATGATAAACATGATGTTGTATTATAGCTATGGTTATGGAGGATCGTGGAGGTAAATTTGGAAGTTAAATAATGTCTAACTCGAGGGAATTTACATGTTATAACATTATGGGCATTGTTATGATGTTTAGGAGTTGTTTTATTATATAAGGAGAAGTTGTCAAAACAGAGGAAATGTTGCCCAATTTTCGTTAGCCTTAGCCGCTTTAGTTTAAGCTTAAGTATACTTCCAACAATCTAATCTTCGTACGAACCCTTTTGTATGTAGAATTGTGAGCCCGGAAGGAGAGCTCTTAGTCGACATTTTTAAGGAGATATAAAGGTATGTAAGGCTATCCCCCTCCTTTCAAAGGCATGAATCTTATTTCATAATTTCTTCCCTATACTCCCATGACCTTCTTACATCCCTAAAGATGAAAGTGGAAGAACTTCAAGAACTTCTTACGAGATATGTTCCATAGCGATAAGGTTGACAATGATGGCTTCATGATGCAGATATTTCTATGCTTATGATTTCATTGATACCATTCTTCATTGTTCGCCTCATAATATTAGTTCCTTCAAGGTGAGACGTAGCGATGAGGATGATACCATAATGTAATCGGAGGTTCACGACCTTACGTCACTTCGATAAAGTCGTAGCTTTTATTTAGGCTCTCATGCATGCTACTTATATTATATGTGTATATGATATGTATATGTATATAGGGGACCTAGGGAAAGGTGAGGCTTTATAGACGCATAGCCACCAGTCGAGTTCGGTATTTTATGATATCATCCCGAACGCAGGATGCCCGGACGCAGGATATATGGGTAATGGATCAGGCCGTTCGTTCCGCGGCAATATATTGATACATGATGATATATGGATCGGGCTGCACGTTCCGCAGCAATATATGATATGATGATATTTACTTTATAAGCTTGCATGCATGACTTCGCCTTAAGAGGCAAGTAGTCACTGGTTATCTTCTTAACTTTTGTTCTCTTGTTTCCTTATTATGTTATATGCATGCCTTACGTACTCAGTACATTATTCGTACTGATGCCTTTTTCCTTTGGACGTTGTGTTCATGCCCATAGGTAGACAGAGAGATGACCCAGCTTCCTAGGAGCCAGACTAGCTTGGACAGGAGCACTTCCATATTCCGGAGGTGCAGTTCTAGTATATTCTTTTGTGTATATACTTGGATATGGCGGGGTCCTGTCCCATCCTCATGACTTCAGTGTCACAGCTAGAGGCTCGTAGATACTCATGTGTGGGTAGTAGCTATTATGTGACCCTCATTGTATATTTTGTATATCATTCTTTTGTTGCCATGAGGGCTTATTCTTATATATGCACGTGTTTTGATGAACGAGTTTATGATCAGATAATGATAAGCATCACCATGGGGACTATGTGCGTGTTCAGTGGGCAGGATAATGGTATGACGAACGGTGCTCAGTGGTCAGCTCCGAGTACCGTCATGGCCCCTTAGTCGTGTCGTGACAAAAGTGGCATCGAGAAGCGATTCGAATCTAGGGTGTGTCTACGAGCCGTGTCCAGTAGAGTCTTGTTTATGGGTGTGAAGCGCGCCACACTTATAAACAAGAGGCTGCGGGGCATTTAGGAATAATGACCGTTCTTCTTTTTCATAGATCGTGTGATAGAGCCATAATGTAAGATTTCCTCTTATTCTAATTGTGCGTTATGATTTCAGCGATGCCGCCAAGGAAGAAGCAAATCCGCGCAATATTAAATGCCGCTAGGGAAGGCACCAGTCGAGAACCTCCAGCTGAGTTGGGACATAGCGAGGCTCAGAGTGCTACTCCCTTGCATGCCACTCCCACACCTATTCCTCCAAAGAAGAGCATGAGAGGGCCCCAGCTCCTCCCTGTGCTCCAAATCAGGACTTACGAGATGCAGTCCAGTTGCTAACTCAGTTAATTGCCACCCAGGCTCAGCGACAGAGTGCGGGTCCAAGTGACAGGGCGACTAGTACTCGAGCCCGTAATTGCATGAGCTTAAACCCTCCAGAATTTTTCTGGTTGAAATCGGATGAAGACCCGCAGGGTTTTATTGATGAGGTATTGAGGACGCTGAGAATCATTCATGCTTCTGATACCGAGTCCGTGGAGTTGGCTTCTTATAGACTCCGAGACGTAGCTGTTTTATGGTATAACAATTGGATTTCTTCAAGAGGGAAAAATGCACCTCCCCCAAAATGGCAAGAGTTTGTGGATGCTTTTATTCGGCATTATTTACCACCTGAGGTTCGTCGGGCTCGCGCCGATAAATTCTTGAATCTCAAGCAAAGGAATATGAGTGCCCGAGAATATTGCCTTCGATTTAATTCATTGGCTAGATATGCTCCGGCCATGGTAGCAGATATGAGAGACTGGGTACATCGATTTGTGAGGGGCTTAGGGTCACACTTGTTTAAAGATTGTTTTACAGTCGCTTCTGGAAGGAATAGACATCTCGCGTATTCAAGCACATGCCTAGAATCTAGAGGAGCAACAACAACCGCATAGGGGTGAGCGAGACATGGATAGGGGACACTGTAAGAGGACTAGATCTGCGGGTGCTAGTAGTGAGTATAGAGGAGGCCAGGGGCAACAATATTCCAGATATTCAGGCCAGTCTGCATCTAGTGCACCCCTCGATTTGCGGGCCGGAGGTTTGATCGCCCCATCTATTCTGGGCCGAGTCAGGGTTCGGGAGCTTTAGGTTCCCAGTATCGTGGTGATTCTAGAATTAGTGTGGTAAGTTACAATCAGGTCAGTGTCGCCGAGGCTCGGATGCTTGCTATGCCTGCGGTCGAGTTGGCCATATGATGCGTGATTGCCCATTGAGGAGCGGACGAGATGAGGCCCAGCCCACGGGTTCAGCAGCAGGCTCTTCGTCGTCCGTGCGCCCTGTAGGGCAGACTTCCCAGGTTTCAGCGGGCCGTGGCAGAGGCAGAGAAGGAGCCTCTAGTTCGAGCGGTCCCCAAAACCGTATTTATGCATTGGCCGGACGACAGGATCTAGAGACTTCCCCCGATGTTGTGACAGGTATACTAGCAGTATCTTCTTATGATGTATATGCATTGATTGATCCGGGTTCTACTTTGTCATATATTACTCCTTATATCGTTGGCCGTATTGGGATAAAATCCGAGCTAATTAAACCTTTCGAGGTATCTACCCCAATTGGTGAACCTGTGATAGCCAGACAAGTGTACAAAGATTGTGTGATTGTAGTGTGTGGTCGGCACATATGCCATGATTTAATTGAGCCGGAAAATGCTTTGGATTTCAATGTCATTATGGGCATGGATTTGGTTAGCTTCCTGCTATGCTAATGTAGATTTTAGGGCCAAAGTGGTTCGGTTCCAATTTCCGAGAGAACCAGTCCTAGAGTGGAAAGGTAATACCGCATCTCTAAGGGGTACATTCGTTTCCTATCTTAAAGCAAGGAAGATGATCGCCAAAGTCTATATTTATCATCTAGTTCGGGTTCATGATACCGAAGCAAAACGGCCGACTCTTCAATCCCTCCCTGTAGTAAACGAGTTTCTAGATGTTTTTCCGGATGAGCTTCCAGGTCTTTCACCAGAACGGGAGATTGAATTCACTATCGATGTATTGTCGGATACTGAGCCAATATCTATCCCTCCCTACAGAATGGCTTCTGCAGAATTGAAAGAACTAAAAGCACAATTGAAAGATTTGCTCGAGAAGGATTTATTAGGCCCGGTTCATCGCTATGGGAGCTTTGTCTTATTCGTAAGAAAGAAAGATGGATCTTTGAGGATGTGTATCGATTATAGGCGCTGAATAAGGTGACAATAAAAAACAAATATCCACTTCCGAGGATCGACGATTTATTTGACCAATTGCAAAGAGCCAAGTGATTTTCCGAGATAGATCTGAGGTCAGGATACCATCAAGTGAGAGTCAAAGAAGAAGATATTCCGAAGACGGCTTTCAGAACTAGATATGGTCATTATGAATTTCGGGTGATGTCGTTTGGCTTGACTAACGCTCCAGCAGTGTTTATGAACTTGATGAATGATGTGTTCAGGCCATTTCTAGATTTATTTATAATTGTGTTCATCGATGACATCCTGGTATATTCTAAGTCAGAGGAAGAGCATGCGGAACATTTGCGTACTGTCCTTGGAATTCTTCGAGCTCGCAAATTATATGCTAAATTCTCAAAATGTGAATTCTGGTTGAACTCTGTAACTTTTCTAGGCCATATCATCTCAGCTGATGGTATTCGGGTCGATACTCAAAAGATTGAGGCTGTGAAGACTTGGCCAAGGCCTACAACGCCTACAGAAGTCCGTAGCTTTCTGGGATTGGCGGGCTATTACGGAAGATTTGTGGAAGGGTTTTCCTCTGTTTGAAGACCATTGACGAAGCTAACGCGTAAAAAGCGCCAAATTTCAGTGGACCGATACTTGTGAGCGTAGCTTTCAGGAGCTGAAAGACAGGTTGACTTCAGCCCCAGTCTTGACACTTCCAGAAGGATTAGAAGGTTATGTGATGTATTGTGATGCCTCGGTGTCGGGTTAGGGGGTGTCTGCGTACAAGAACACGGTAAGGTCATTGCCTATGCTTCCGGGCAAGCTGCCTTAAAACATGAGAAGAATTATCCGACCCATGACCTTGAATGCATTGCGGTCATTCACGCTTTAAAGATACGGAGGCATTATTTATACGGTGTCCATGTGGATATCTATACAGATCACAGAAGCCTTCAATATATTTTCCAGCAAAAGGAATTGAATTTGTGACAGAGGCGATGGCTAGAGCTATTGAAGGACTGTGACGTAAATATTCTATACCATCCTGGTAAAGCAAATGTGGTAGCCGATGCTCTTAGTCGTAAATCCATGGGCGGTCGGTGTGATGTTCCGTGGAAAAGATGAATTAGCCCGTGAGAGCTCCACCCCCAACTAGTCTAGAGTTCGCTTAATGGATTCGAGCAATACGGAGTTACGTGCAGCTTAACCTGCAACAGCTTCGTTCTAGCCTTGTAGTAAAAAGGTGCCAATATGAGGATTCCAAATTGAACCATTATAGAGATACACTTTCCCAAAAAGAGAAGTCACCAGTTGAGATTTCTGTAGATGGGATTCTCAGGTATCGAAGCAAGCTATGTGTTTCGGATGTTGCGGGACTGCGTCGCCAGATTCTGAAAGTCCTTTCAAGAAGGATTGGGCACTCAAGTAAAATTTAGCACTGCATTCCACCCACATCGATGGACAAGCTGAACGTACCATTCAAACGTTAGAGGATATGTTGCGGGCCTGTGCATTGGACTTTGGAGGTAACTGGGAAGATCATTTACCACTTATTGAATTTGCATATAATAACAGTTACCATGCCAGTATTCAGATGGCCCCTTATAAAGACTTATATGGGAGGAAGTGTAGGACACCCATCGGATGGTTTGAAGTGGGAGAAACACGTTAATAGGCCCAGAATTGATCCATCAAGCGGTTGAGAAGATTAAGCGTATTCGAGACCGGTTGTTGACAACTCAATATACGGACCATCGCCGATGGAATCTGGAATTTCAGGTCAATGACTGGGTATTTTTGAAAGTGTCGCCAATGAAGGGTATAATGAGATTTGGTAGGAAGGGCAAACTTAGTCCTCGATATATCGGACCCTACAAGATTGTACGCAGAGTGGGCCAAGTGGCTTATGAATTGGACTTACCTCCAGAACTTAACTCGGTCCATCCAGTTTTCCATGTATCGATGCTCCGTAAATGCGTTGGAGATCACCAAAATTGCTACTTAGAGTGACATTCAAGTCACCGAAAAATTGGCTTATGAAGAAATGCCTATTGCCATATTAGATAGGCAAGTGCGAAAACTTAGAAACAAAGAGGTAGCCTCAGTTAAAGTGTTGTGGAAGAATAATAACAGAGAAGAAATGACTTGGGAAACATAGGAAGCTATGAAATCCAAATATCCATATTTATTTCCACCCCAGAGGAGGCTCAAGATAAAATATCAGTGCTCCCAAGTATGAAATGTTTTGTTTATCGCATTTGGGTCGTGTGTGGCCATGTTTCTTATTGTTGATGTTGTAGCCCTGTGTGGCGATGTTGTTTTGGATTCTTTGTGACAGGATGTAGCGCCAAATTACGGGAAACTCGCAAAATTTACGGAAATTCGAAAGGGAATTCAACATTCGAGGACGAATGTTCTTAAGGGGGGGGGGAGGGAGAGTGTTACACCTCGGCAATTTCATGTCGTTGTGTCGTGAATAGATTAACGCTAGCTTAAGGTGAACATGAAGCCCTCGCGATTATCAAAGTGTATTTGGCAACCTTAGAGGATGCGCTGACAAGATTCCTAAGTTATGTGACTTGGTAGAACTAGGTTCATCAAGGGAAGCGAAGTATAAGTTGTGTTTGGGGAAGATTTCATGGTTATCGAACTAACGAATATTTAGTGAGGTCTTGAGGAAGAGTTATAATGTTCGTTAGATTATTAAGGAAGTTTTAAACAAGTACCAAAAAGGTTCCATAAGGATTCGAGATCAAACGAAGCGATGAGGACAAAATTCGAAAAAATTGTGGATTATACGGTCATATATACGGACCGTATATTTTATAAGACCCGTATACCTGACTGTAGAAACCTTCCAGTGAAGGGTGAGTTTCTGGAAGAAACATAAGGTCCATTATACGGACGTATAATTTATACGGTCCGTATAGTGAACACCGTACATTTCGGAGTCGGAGTAAATTTTATTTTTATATATGAACGTCCCTTCTTCTTTTTTTCTCATTTCCACCTTTCCAACCTTCTCTAAACCTCTAGAATTTTCTCAATATCACACTAACATATATCTAAGAGAGGAATCAAGGATCAAACATCCAAAGTTGATAGAATCAAAGGTGTGGATGCTTTCTAGGGTTGATAGAAGTTAGAATCTCTTTGGGTATTGAAGTTGAGTTCTTCTCAAGTGGAGTATTCTCGTCAAAGATCATCTCTACATAATCAAAGGTGAGTTTTACGATTATTTCATGTTAGTGATGGTGTTGAGTAGTTGAAGAACTTGAATTAGAAACAAGTATGGAGTATGAGCTTAAGTATGCTAATAAGGGTATGATGAGTAGAAAGATAGGTTTAGTTGTGATTCATGGTGTAATATGAGTATAATCTTGTTATGAATGACGCTAATGATGTTGAGGAAGTATTAGATGAATGATAAACATGATGTTGTATTATAGCTATGGTTATGGAGGATCGTGGAGGTAAATTTGGAAGTTAAATAATGTCTAACTCGAGGGAATTTACGTGTTATAATATTATGGGCATTGTTATGATGTTTGGGAGTTGTTTTATTAGATAAGGAGAAGTTGTCAAAATAAAGGAAATACTGCCCAATTTTCGTTAGCCTTAGCCGCTTTAGTTTAAGCTTAAGTATACTTCCAACAATCTAATCTTCGTACGAACCCTTTTGTATGTAGAATTGTGAGCCTGGAAGGAGAGCTCTTAGTCGTCATCGTTAAGGAGATACAAAAGTATGTAAGGCTATCCCCCTCCTTTCAAAGGCATGACTCTTGTTTCATAATTTCTTCCCTATACTCCCATGACCTTCTTACATCCCTAAAGATGAAAGTGGAAGAACTTCAAGAACTTCTTACGAGATACGTTCCATAACGATAAGGTTGACAATGATGGCTCTATGATGCAGATATTTCTATGCTTATGATTTCATTGATACCATTCTTCATTGTTGTCTAGCCTCGTAATAGTAGTTCCTTCAAGGTGAGACGTAGCGATGAGGATGATGCCATAATGTAATCGGAGGTTCACGACCTTACGTCACTCTGATAAAGTCGTAGCTTTTATTTGGGCTCTCATGGATGTTACTTATATTATATGTGTATATGATATGTCTATGTATATAGGGGACATGGGGAAAGGTGAGGCGCTATAGACGCATAGCCACCTGATCAGCTGGTATTTTATGATATCGTCCCGGACGCGGGATGCCCGGACGCGGGATATATGGGTAATGGATCGGGCCGTTCGTTCCGCGGCAATATATTGATATATGATGATATATGGATCGGGCTGCACGTTCCGCAGCAATATATGATATGATGATATTTACTTTATAAGCTTGCATGCATGACTCCGCCTTAAGAGGCAAGTAGTCATAGGTTATTTTCTTAACTTTTATTCTCTTGTTTCCTTATTATGTTATAATGCATGCCTTACATACTTAGTATATTGTTCGTACTGATGCCCTTTTCCTTTGGACGCTGTGTTCATACCCACAGGTAGACAGGGAGATGACCCAGCTTCCTAGGAGCCAGACCAGCTTGCACAGGAGCATTTCCATATTCCGGAGGTGCAGTTCTAATATATTCTTTTGTGTACATACTTGGATATGGAGGGGTCCTGTCCCATCCTCATGACTTCAGTGTCTCAGCTAGAGACTCGTAGATACTCATGTGTGGGTAGTAGATGTTATGTGACCCTCATTGTATATTCTGTTTATCATTCTTTTGTTGCCATGAGGGCTTATCCATATATATGCACATGTTTTGAGGAACGATTTATGATCGAGATAATAATGATAATGATAAGCATCACCATGGGGACTATATGTGTTCCGAGTGGGTAGGATAATGGTATGATGAATGGTGCTTGGTGGTCAGCTCCGGGTACCCGTCATGGCCCTCTAGTCGAGTCGTGACATCCGCCTCAAGGGGACGCAGTTTCAGTTGTCTTTCTTATCATGTTTTCGGTACTTTCTTATTATGTTATCATACATGTTTTACATACTCAGTACATTGTTCGTACTGACGTACTTTTTCTTTATGGACGTTGTGTTCATGTCCACAGGTAGACAGGGAGACGACCCAGATTCCCAGGAGCAGGATTAGCTTGCACAGGAGCATTTCCATATTCCGGAGGTGCAGTTTTTTATATGTTCTTTGTTTACATATTTGGGTATGGCGGGGTCCTGTCCCGTCTTCACGACTTCAGTGTTTCAGTTAGAGGCTCGTAGATACTTATGTGTGAGTTGTAGATATTATGTGACCCTCATTGTATATTTTATATATTATTCTTTTGTTGTCGTGAGGGCTTATGTGTATATATATAGGTTTTGCGAGTAGTTTATGATCAGTTCGTAATAAGCATCATTTTGGAGATTATGTGAGTACAGGTTGGGCATGATAGTAGTATGTTGAGTGGTGCTCGGTAGTCAGCTCCGCGTACCCGTCATGGCCCTCTAGTCTAGTTGTGACAAAAGTGGTATCGGAAAGCCGGTTAAATAGGGTGTGTACGAGCCGTTTCTAGTAGAGTCTTGTTTATAGGTGTGAAGCGCACCACACTTATAAATAAGAAGCTGCGGGGCATTTAGGAATAATGACCGTCCTTCTTCTTCATAGATCGTGCGATAGAGCTATAATGTAAGATTTCCTCTTATCCTAATTGTGCATTATGATTTCAGCGATGCCGCTAAGGAAGAAGCAAATCCGCACAATATTAGACGCTGCTGGAGAAGGCACTAGTCGAGAACCCCCAGTTGAGTTGGGACATAGCGAGGCTCAGAGTGCTACTCTCTCGCATACCCCACTCTCTGCCTATTCCTCTGTGCCGCCGGAAGGGCATGAAATGGCCCCGGCCCTCCTATTGCTCCCGGATCGGGACCTACGAGATGCAGTCCAGTTGCTGACTCAGTTAGTTGCCGTCAGGCTCAGAGGAAGAGTGCGGGTCCAAGTGATAGGGCGACTAGTGCCAGAGCTCGGGATTTTATGAGCTTGAACCCTCCAGATTTGTTCGGCTCAAAATCGGATAAAGACCCGCAGGGTTTTATTGATGAGGTGTTGAGAACGCTGAGAATAATTCATGCTTTTGATACTGAGTCCGTGGAGTTGGCTTCCTATAGACTTCAGGATGTAGCTGTTTTATTGTACAATAACTAGATTTCTTCAAGAGGGAAAAAAGCACCTCCCCCGAAATGGCAAGAGTTTGTGGATACTTTTATTCATCATTATTTGCCACTCGAGGTCCATTAGGCTCGTCTTTGATAAATTCTTAAACCTCAAGCAAGGAGGTATGAGTGCCCGGGAATATAGTCTCTGGTTTAATTCATTGGCTATATATGCCCCGCCCATGGTAGCAGACATGGGAGACCGGGTACATCGGTTCGTGAGTGGCTTAGGGCCACACTTGTTTAAAGACTGTTTGACAGCTTCACTACTGGCAGGAATAGACATCTTGAGTATTTAAGCCCATGCCCAGAACCTAGAAGAGCAACAACAACCGCACAGGGGTGAGCGAGATGTTGATAGAGGACATGGTAAGAGGGTCAGATCTGCCGGTACTAGTAGTGAATATAGAGAAGGCCAGAGACCACAGCATTTTAGATATTCAGGCCAGTCTGCAACTAGTGCACCTCCTCGGTTCGCTGGTAGAAGATTTGATCACCCTATTTATTCTGGACAGGGCCAGAGCTTGAGATTTTCAGGCCCCCAATTTGGAGGTGATTCCAGTCAGAGGAGACAACCGGTGCCACTGTGCAGCCAGTGCGGTAAGCTACACTCAGGTTAGTGTTGCCGAGGCTCGGATGCTTGCTGCCAAACTGGGCATACGATGCGTGATTGCCCCTCGATGAGTGGTAGAGGTGGGGCCCAACCCATAGGTTCAGTAGCAGGTTTTTCATCGTCCGCGCTCCCCGTAGGGCAGATTCCCCAGGTTTTAACGGGCCATAGCAGGGGCAGAAGAGGAGCCTCTAGTTCGAGCGGTCCCCAGAATCGTATTTATGCATTGGCCGGACGACAGGATCTGGAGACCTCTTCCGATGTTATTACAGGTATATTGACAGTATCTTTTTATGATGTTTATGCATTGATTGATCCAGGTTCTATCTTGTTATATATTACTCCTTATATCGCTGGTCGTATTAGAATAAAACTCGAGCCAATCAAACCTTTTGAGGTATCTACCCCAGTTGGTGATCCTGTGATAGCCAGACAAGTGTATAAAGATTGTGTGATTGTAGTGTGTGGTCGACACACTGTAGCTGATTTAATCGAACTGGAAATGCTGGATTTCGACGTTATTATAGGCATGGATTGGTTAGCTTCCTGCTACGCCAATGTAGATTGTAGAGCCAAAGTGGTTCGATTTCAATTTCCGGGAGAACCAGTTCTAGAGTGGAAAGGTAATACCGCATCTCCAAAAGGCAGATTTATTTCCTATCTCAAAGCAAGGAAGATGATCGCCAAAGGCTGTATTTATCATTTAGTTCGGGTTCATGACATCGAAGCAAAACCGCCGGTTCTTCAATCCGTCCCGGTAGTAAACGAGTTTCCAGATGTGTTCCCGGATGAACTTTCAGGTCTTCCACCAGAGCGGGAGATTGAATTTACTATCGATGTATTGCCAGATACTGAGCCAATATCTATCCCTCCTTACAGAATGGCTCCGGCAGAAGTGAAAAAGCTAAAAGCACAATTGAAGGATTTGCTCAAGAAGGGATTTATTAGGCCCAGTTCATCGCCATGGGGGGCACCGGTCTTATTTGTAAGAAAGAAAGACGGGTCCTTACAGATGTGTGTCGATTATAGGCAGCTGAACAGCGTGACAATAAAGAATAAGTATCCGCTTCCGAGGATCGATGATTTATTTGATCAATTGCAAGGAGCCAAGTGGTTTTCAAAGATAGATCTAAGGTCAGGGTACCACCAAGTGAGGTCCAAAGAAGAGGATATTCCGAAGGCGGCTTTCAGAACTAGATATGGTCATTATGAACTTCGGGTGATGTCGTTTGGCTTGACTAATGCTCCAGCAGTGTTTATGAACTTGATGAATGAGGTGTTCAGGCCTTTTCTAGATTTATTCATAATTGTGTTTATTGATGACATTCTGGTATACTCCAAGTCAGAGGCAGAGCATACAAATCATTTGCGTACGGTCCTTTGAATTCTCCGAGCTCGAAAATTATATGCTAAATTCTCAAAATGAGAGTTCGGCGAACTGCAGTAACCTTTACGGGCCATATCATCTCGGTAGACGGTATTCGGGTCGATACTCTCTCGAAAAGATTTACGTGAAGACTTGGCCAAGGCCTACAACGCCCACGGAAGTCCGCGACTTTACGGGATTAGCGGGTTATTACAGAAGATTTGTGGAGGGTTTTCCTCTATCTCAGCACCATTGATGAAGCTAACGCAGAAAACCGCCAAATTCCAGTGGACCGATGCTTGTGAACGCAGCTTCCAGGAGCTGAAAGACAAGTTAACTTCAGCTCCAGTCCTGGCACTTCCAGAAAGATTAGAAGGCTATGTTGTGTATTGTGATGCCTCCGGTGTCGGGTTAGGCTGTGTACTGATGCAGCACGGTAAAGTTATCACTTATGCTTCCAGGCAACTGCGGAAACATGAGAAGAATTATCCGACCCATGACCTTGAGCTAGCTGTGGTTATTCATGCTTTAAAGATATGGAGGCATTATCTGTACGACGTCCATGTGGATATCCACACAGATCACAAAAGTCTCCAATATATTTTCAAGCAAAAGGAATTGAATCTGCGACAGAGGCGATGGTTAGAACTATTGAAAGACTACGATGTAAATATTCTATACCGTCCTGAAAAAGCAAATGTGGTAGCTAATGCTCTTAGCCGTAAATCCATGGGCAGTCGGTGTGATGTCCCGCCGAAAAAGAAGGAATTAGCCCGTGAGCTCCACCAGCTAGCTAGCCTAGGAGTTCGCCTAATGGATTCGGGCAATGCAGGAGTTACTGTTCATAACCCAACTGTTTCATCCCTAGACACGGAAGTAAAAAGGCGCCAATATGAAGATCCCAAATTGAGCTATTATAGAGATACACTTCCCCAAAAGGAGAAGTCACCATTTGAGATTTCTGCAGGTGGAATTCTCAAGTATCGAAGCAGATTATGTGTTCCGGATGTTGCGGGATTACGCCGTCAGATTCTAGAAGAAGCTCATTACTCTCGTTATTCCGTTCACCCAGGAGCGACAAAGATGTACCATAATCTTAAACTAATATATTGGCGGGAAGGAATGAAGAGAGATATAGCGGAGTTTGTGGCTCAATGTCCAAATTGTCAACAAGTGAAAATTGAGCACCAAACCAGCGGGGCTCTTGCAAGCAATGGAAATTCTAATCTGGAAATAGGAAGTGATCAATATGAATTTTGTTGTAGGCCTACCTCATTCTCGGCGCAGGTATGACTCCATCTGGGTGATTGTTGACAGACTCACAAAATCGACACATTTTTCGCCGCTAGATCTACATATTCAGCGGAGGATTATGCCAGATTGTATCTCAAGGAAATAGTGCGACTTCATAGCATTCCTGCATCTATCATTACTGACAGAGGAGCACAGTTCACAGCTAAATTCTGGAAGTTCTTTCAAGAAGGATTGGGCATTCAAGTGAAATTTAGCACCGCATTTCACCCGCAGACTGATGGACAAGCTGAACGCACCATTCAAACCTTAGAAGATATGTTGCGGGCATGTGCGTTGGACTTTGGAGGTAATTGGGAGGATTATTTTCCACTTATTGAATTTGCATATAATAACAGCTATCATGCCAGTATCCAGATGGCCCCGTATGAAGCCTTATATGAGAGAAAATGTAGATCGCCCATCGGATGGTTTGAAGTAGGAGAAACACAGTTAATAGGCCCGGAATTGATCCAACAAGCGGTTGAGAAGATTAAGCTTATCCGAGACCGGCTGTTGACAGCCCAAAGCCGCCAAAAGTCTTATGCGGATAATCGCTGACTGAATTTGGAATTTTAGGCCGATGATTGGGTATTTTTGAAAGTGTCGCCAATGAAAGGTATAATGAGATTTGGTAAGAAAGGTAAGCTTAGTCCTCGATATATTGGTGTCACACCCCTACCAGGAGTATGACGGGCTCCGACCCGTAGGCCGGGGACCACCTGACTTATCTGTTACTTTGAACATTATAAACCATAACTCAAAGAACACCTGCACGTAGAGAAGGCCTAACATAGGAATATCCGATCATTCAGCACATATGTACATATGCGGACCGACAAGGTCACCACAACACAGAGTATATCATAAAGCCGGCAAGGCTAACAGTAAAGTACCAAGAGCTCAAAATAAGGCCGACAAGGCCACCAATATAATATACCATAATATGAACCGGTGGAGCTACAAAACATCTAACTATACACACACGTCTACGAGCCTCTACATGGAATACAAATGATCATAAGGACAATACCAAATAGGCTTTGCGACTCGAAGAAAGTGGAGTGCTCCGAGAATCCGCCGATAGAAGACTAACGGGTCCGATCCGTCTCCTGCATATCTGCTGGCATGAGCGTAGCGTCCACAAGAAGGGACGTCAGTACGAATAATGTACTGAATATGTAAGGCATGAATAACAACATAGTATAGATATGAAAAGTAACATGGAATATGAGAGATAACCTGTACATCTGGATGCCTCATAAGGCGGATGTCATGCATGCTTAGCCTTGAAAAAAAAACTTTTTCTTACATACATATATATAATATCATCATAACGTGCCCGGCCCTTTTCAGGTCTCGGTGTGTAACGTACCCGGCCCTTTCGGGACTCGGTGTGTAATACCAACTGATCAGTGGTGGCAGAATAGGTTCCGTACCCGGCCGAATATAGCGCGGCTCGGTGTAGTAAAATACATACATATATATAAAGCATGCATGAGAGCCAAATAAAAGCTACGACTCTATCGGAATGACGTAAGGTCGGTAACCTCTGATTTATGTTATGGAGCAATCATCATCGCTATATCTCACCTTGAAGGAAATATTATTATAAGGCGAGATTAACAGCAATGAATAAAAATCAAGAAAATCACGAAAATACTCAACATTCTCATATTCACATTGAAATCATAAGCTTGGGACTTTTAAACATGAAATTATCATCATCGTCGTAACCATCATGGAATCATTCTTATCTTTAGCATCGTCATTAACATTGTAAAAACATGTCCGTTGTTGTTGTCGAGGAAAAGCTTATAGAATCATAATTCTTTGACTCGGAAAATAGGGACATTTTGGAAAACATTTATGGATTATCAAGAAAAAGTCATGCCTTTGAATCATGAACTCTAACTTTTGGAAGTAAGGAGGTTATGAAACATATGTAAGGAATTATAACATAGGAGTTTCTAGAAATAGGGTCATCGTCATCACAAAACACGTTTATCTTTAGCATCATAAGAACTCCACGAATCATGAATCTCTAGCTTTTGAGAATAAGAATATTCTTGGAAAACATTTATGGATTCACATAGAGGGATCATGGGACATTTGGAAAACACCTATTCGATTCATAAGAAAGGAATTACCATACCTTTAAGAAAGGAACTAGCCTTAACATACCTGTTCAACCTCCGGTTATCCACATTATTCGTCTGAATTGTGAGTCTACATTTAAGAGGATTCACACTATCATTAGACTCATCATAGTATACTTATACTAAACTTTCAAGTCAAACTACTCTATACTGCCGAAAATCTAAAGATCTCCCCTGTTTATATGCCTAGCCCGAAATCATAATCCAGCAACCAACAACAATAACAACAATACCAACATCCATAACATCATCTCCAACACCATTATGTATCACAAAACATCCCTCACGATGTTTTCCAATTTTCACAACTAGCCAACCCGCTATACGATTATTTAACGACTTTATCTTCGTGAATAAACCAAAAATAATATTAATAAGCAGAGATTCATACCTTATTCTTACTAGGACAGCAATATCTCTGTTTGCCAAGAATTCAAACCGAATCCACCGCAAAACAAGAATACAAACACAACCACGCTCTACCCGACCTAAACTACTACTTCCGCCACTTGAAAATTGCTCATTTTTTATTCTCCCACTCCCCTTCTGATTTTTCTGGAATTTTCTAGGCAAAATCTGATGAAAAAAGGGGTTATTACCATTTACATAGGGTCAAATTCGGGTCTGGGTCATCCGAAAGGGGCCATCGTAGCAAGACCGTAGCAAGTCGGTACCGTAGCACGCGTGGCTCGCTTTGTTGCACGAATTTCGTAACGTCCATAATTCTCTACTCCGACGTCGTATCGATGACGAGCGGTTTATTGCATTGAAAAATTAGACTCGACGAACTTCATTTTAGGCTTTTGAAACACCTTAAAACTCCTAATATGTCAGGAGATATGCCCCTCCAAAGTTGACTAAAAATCTACCCAAAACTCGCCAACATTTCTCAAATTTTCGTCAAACTTATTTTCTTCAATTTGCTTGATCTCGAAATCTTCCGAAACTCTCTCCATACATGATATTTATCATTTATTACATTACTTGGTAATGATCATGTTCCCGTGTTTCAAAATAGTCTTTTCCGATTACGACTTACGAGATCGTAATTCATCCTTTATTCTATCGTCACGTAATTCCTACGATTTCGTACCTTCCAAACTTTACGGACGCTTCCAATGCTCCATTACAATGTATGCGAAGTACATGATATGCTCATGCTCCGCAAGTGCGGGGTGTAACATTATATATATATATATATATATATATATATATATATATATATATATATATATATATATATATATATATATATACGAGATCAAGACGGGTTTGTATTCATAAAGGGAATGTCTCCCGCAAACTCTGTGTAGATATTATTATGGCAAATGGGAAAGATCCCTTTAAGAGTAAAGGAAACCAAGGAGGACCCGAGGACAAGTACGAGAAAGCGCGTTATAAACTAATTAAAGGAAGTTATGTGATCGTGACGATAAGAGTGTAGCTTAATAAATTAGTAAAAGGCAGCTAAGTGATGGCATACGACAAGGACTCAGAATAAGAGATGCGATTATAAAGGAAACAAAGACGAATATACGAGGAATAGACATACATACGAGCAAGCGATGGTATCGTAAAAGGAAATAAGAAATGAACGAAGAAAGAAAGAAAAGTGGTGGTGTCTTTAATAAAATTTCGCGTACGAGAACAAGAATCAACAGACATTAGAAGGATTATGACGCATGATTATGATACAAACAATTAGTTAAGAGAAACTATGGGACACTATGTGATAAATTAAGGAAAGGACGAATCGTGAGAATGAATAAGAGAGAGTATCAACTTTACCGGGTATGGTATAAACCCAACTCCTAATAGGGAAACAAGAGTAAAGACCAAGTATGGTACCGGTGAAACGATAGCTGCGAAGGAAAATCGTGGCTGAAGGAGCATAATATAGTCGGGCATTCTATAAGGAGCGAACGAATTTCGATGTCACCGTTGATTCATTAACCTAGGGGACTATTAGGCATGAAGGAAGGAAGTGGTTTGAGTCGTGTCCAATATGGACATTTGACTCGATACAAGCATCCACAAATAAAGAGAAATAAGTCAAATCATGTGATGAAAGTAACTCCGGCATTATATGGACTAAAGAGGAGTTGAAGGATCGCTAGGGTCGGCCGAATGACTACCAAAACGGTCAATACTCGAATGTTACCGGGTATATGAGAACATTCTTAGACCAATTAGAACATTCCCAAGTCGCAAGAAAGAAATGTAATCGTTCGGTGAGTCGAAATTCGAGATGAACTAATATAGCAAGGATGTGGTAAAGAAAAGTGGAAATGGACTAAACGCAAGTATATTATGAGTATTTACATGGGAAAGGGAGCATGACAAGATAATGTGAAGGTTTAGCAAATCAAAGAAATAAGTTTTGTCAATGCACACGTTGTGTTCCGAGCTATGATTCGAATCACTCGTACCAAAGAAATGTTCGGTTACAATTAAATACGCAAAGCAAACGTACCCCAAAAAAGGTAACAGACAGAAGTGAGAAGGCATACAAGTGAGGATAAGTATCGTGTGACGGCTGGGATTAGTAAAGAGAAATTGTAGCATTGTAAGAGGTGAGAGTTTTAAAAGAGGAATATTTTTAAGAATTTCAATGATCGTCAAACGAAAGAAAGACAATATGCCTATGGATAGCATGACAGCAGTACTACCTGAGACTAGAAAATACCTCCTACATCGTGAAATCATAAGTCACCGTTTATCTTGAATTGCGAGAGCATATGTCATAGGACCATATAAATAATCGTCCTTATGAAATGGCTAATAAAATGGTGCGGGGACGACAATAAATATTTGAAGAAGAATGGAAGCTAGTTAAGTCTCAATTAGTCGCTGGTATAGGAGAGCCAAGGACTTAAATAGGGAAGCATACTCGTATTAAAAGGAAGTTGTGATTAAGTAAGATTTTATTTTAGTCTCCTGCTTATGAGTTAGTTTGTAATGATGATAAGATTGGAGGAGAGAAAATTGGAGGAAAGATTCAAACATGGATTTGAAGATATTTTGAACAGTAGATTAGCTTCGTATATGATCATTAGTATGTTGTAAGTATAATCTTGTGATGGGAGATAAATAATATGATAAGAAAATGCTATATGCAAGTTGTATAAGGAATGGTGTCAGATTGTTGTATTGGGTCTACCGAATCCTATTGAAATATAAATCCCTTGGCTATGATATTTTGACGCATTGGATGCAGTAATCCGTAAGTAGAGTAATTAATGAGAATAATGTCATTAGCAAGGAAATGCTATGACAAACCATCTAGGCGCTACCATAGGTGGAACTATGATGACAACGCAAGGAATTAAGGATTCCGACCAAAGAATTAAAAAGGAGATAAGATGATAGATATGTAAAATCGATTAGTACTAAGAGGGATAATCTAAAGTAACACTAGAGAAGCGAGCAACGAAAAGTGCCACAGCCGAATAAGAAAGTTGTCCACTAATAAGAGAAATAGAGGGCTACGAATTAGAGGGACTAAGTCAACGAAGGTAAAATCATGGAAGTAGACGAAGATAAGATCACGGAAAGTAAGAATCGCGGATATAAATAAAAGATATGGACATTTAAGGAATTAAGAGATCCGGGATTGATAAACCGAAGGACACAGAGAGTGCGTTAAACTATGGGAAAGATGTATTAAGCGAGAATCGGGCAGAGGTTGGGGAAGTAGAAGGAGAACTTCAAAGGAAATGATCAAAGGATATCACGTTTGATTGGAACAAGCGGGTGACAATGGGACCTCGTGGAACAAGAAACATGATGGCTCTTATTAGAAAAAAAAGGATGAATGAAGGTTACAGACAAAAGAAAGAATGAAAAAATTCGAATTCACTGCATGAATAGGAATCTTGGTTATTCTTCGACAAATTTCTGAATTCACCCCTAAGTTATTAGCCGAACTAAGGATCAAAAACTTTAAGAGTAAATTGAAGGAAATGAATCATTAAAGAAGAGATTTGGACGTTTTTGACATAAGTACAAGAAATACCGTTAGTTAGCCAAGTGCGAAGTCCAATCAAGGAAAGAGAAATTAAGCGAGACATTTCTGTTAAACTAGTTAAAAGTGTAAAGTATCGCAAAGATTAATTCTAATCATCATAGAAAGCAAAGGATGCTAAAACGTGACCAATCTTGAGGTTATCTTTGAATGAGGAAGAACAAGAATAAGTAAACTCTAAGATAAAGGCTGGGACATCCGTAAATGTAAGAAAGATACGAGATCAAAGAGAACAAGAATTCTCGAATAAAAAGAAGATGGGATCAAAGTTGGATAAAAGTATGTGGTAAGTACTGGATAAAAGAGCATATAAGAACGTAAACGACGGAGGCTGAAGATATAATGAGAATGATAAAGCATGAAGAGTTAGTAGACAGATAGTTAATAAGAAAAGGGACGACCTTGAGTACGAGCGTAAATTTGGCCACAAAAGAAGAAGGATAAACTACGTAATTCGAATAAGTTCAGTTTTAAATGAGCAAGTAATGCTACAAGTAAGTAAAGTAAATACTGACAAATACAGGTAAGAACATTGATATCTACCTCGGAGCGAACTCTATCTCAACATTCGAGGATGAATGTTTTTGAAGGGAGGGAGAATGTTACACCCCGCACTTGCAGAGCATGAGCATATCACGTACTTCACCATTGTAATGGAGCATTGGAGACGTCCATGAAGTTTGGAAGGTACAAGTCATGGGAATTACGTGACGATAGAATAAAGGATGAATTACGATCTCGTAAGTCGTAATCGGGAAAGACTATTTTGAAACATAAGAACATGATCATTACCAAGTATAATAAATGATAAATATTATGTATGGAGAGTTTCGGAAGATTTCGAGATCAAGCAAATTGAAGAAAATAAGTTTAACGAAAATTTGAGAAATGTTGGCAGGATTTTGGGTAGATTTTTAGTCAACTTTGAGGGCATATCTCTAGTATATTAGGAGTTTTAAGGTATTTCAAAAGCCTAAAATGAAGTTCGTCCAGTCTAGTTTTCAATGCAATAAACTACTCATCGATATGACGTCGGAGTAGAGAATTATGGACGTTACAAATTCGGCTGACAAAAAGCAAACAACGCTTTACAAGACGTTGCTACGATGCATCGACTTGCTACATGATCTGCTACAGTAAACTGCTACAGTGACCCCGACCCGAATTTGACCCTATGTAAATGGTAATAACCCCTTTTTTTCATCAGATTTTGCCTAGAAAATTCCAGAAAAATCAGAAGAGGGAGTGGGAGAATAAAAAAATGAGCAATTTTCAAGTGGCAGAGTAGTAGTTTAGGTCCGGGTAGAGCGTGGTTGTGTTTGTATTCTTGTTTTGCGGTGGATTCGGTTTGAATTCTTGGAAAACACTGAAGATATTGCTGTCCTAGTAAGAATAAGTTATGAATCTCTGCTTATTAATATTATTTTTGGTTTATTCACGAAGATAAAGTCGTTAAATAATCGTATAGCGGGTTGGCTAGTTGTGAAAATTGGAAAACATTGTGAGGGATGTTTTGTGATACATAATGGTGTTGGAGATGATGTTATGGATGTTGGTATTGTTGTTATTGTTGTTGGTTCTTTGGATTATGATTTCGGGCTATATAAACGGGGGAGATGCACGATTTTTCGGCAGTATAGAGTAGTTTGACTTGAAAGTTTAGTATAAGTATACTATGATGAGTCTAATGATAGTGTGAATCCTCTTAAATGTAGACTCACGAATTCGGACGAATAAGTGTGGATAAGCAGAGGTTGAACGGTGCATGTTAAGGCTAGTCCCTTTCTTAAAGGCATGATTCCTTTCTTATGAATCCAATAGGTGTTTTCCAAATGTCCCATGATCCCTCTATGTGAATACATAAATGTTTTCCAAGAATATTATTATTCTCAAAAGTTAGAGATTCATGATTCGTGGAGTTCTTATGATGCTAAAGATAAACGTGTTTTGTGATGACGATGACCCTATTTCTAGAAACTCCTATGTTATAATTCCTTACATATGTTTTATAACCTCCTTACTTCCAAAAGTTAGAGTTCATGATTCAAAGGCATGACTTTTTCTTGATAATCCATAAATGTTTTCCAAAATGTCCCTATTTTCCGAGTCAAAGAATTATGATTCTATAAGCTTTTCTGACAACAACAACGGACATGTTTTTACAATGTTAATGACGATGCTAAAGATAAGAATGATTCCATGATGGTTATGACGATGATGATGATTTCATGTTTAAAAGTCCCAAGCTTATGATTTCAATGTGAATATGAGAATGTTGAGTATTTTCGTGATTTTCTTGATTTTTATTCATTGCTGTTAATCTCGCCTTATAATAATATTTCCTTCAGGTGAGATATAGCGATGATGATTGCTCCATAACATAAATCAGAGGTTACCGACCTTACGTCATTCCGATAGAGTCGTAGCTTTTATTTGGCTCTCATGCGTGCTTTATATATGTATGTATTTTACTACACCGAGCCGCGCTATAGTCGGCCGGGTACGACACCTATTCGCGAATTAATGATCGGTTGGTATTACACACCGAGTCCCGAAAGGGCCGGGTACGTTACACCGAGTCCCGAAAGGGCCGGGTACGTTACACACCGAGTCCTGAAAAGGCCGGGTACGTTATGATGATGATATTATATATATGTATGTAAGAAAAAGTTTTTTTCTCAAGGCTAAGCATGCATGACATCCGCCTTATGAGGCATCCAGATGTACAGGTTATCTCTCATATTCCATGTTACTTTTCATATCTATATTATGTTGTTATTCATGCCTTACATACTCGGTACATTATTCGTCCGATGTCCCTTCTGCGGATCTTGCGCTCATGTACCGCCAGATATGCAGGGAGATGGATCGACCGTTAGTCTTCTATCGGCGGATTCTCGTGGAGCACTCACTTTCTTCGGGCTGCAGCCTATTTGGTATTGTCCTTATGATCATTTGTATTCCATGTAGAGGCTCGTAGACGTGTGTGTGCGATTAGATGTTTTGTAGCTCCACCGGTTCATATTATGGTATATTATATTGGTGGCCTTGTCGGCCTTATTTTGAGCTCTTGGTACTTTATCGTTAGCCTCGTCGCTTTATGATATACGTTCGTGTTGTGGCGACCTTGTCGGTCCGCATATGTACGTATGTGCCGAATGATCGGATATTCCTATGTTGGCCTTCTCGTGCGCAGTGTTCTTTGAGTTATAGTTTATAATGTTCAAAGTAACGGATAAGTCAGGTGGTTCCCGGCCTACGGGTCGGAGCCCGTCATACTCCTGGTAGGGGTGTGACAATTGGACCCTACAAGATTGTACGCAAAGTGGGCCAAGTGGCTTATGAATTAGACTTACCTCCAGAGCTTAACTCAGTTCATCTTGTTTTCCATGTGTCGATGCTCCGTAAATGCGTTGGAGATCATACTAAAATAGTACCCGCAAGTGACATCCAAATCGCTGAAAGATTGGCTTATGAAGAAATGCCCATTGCTATACTGGATAGGCAAGCGCGGAAACTCAGAAACAAAGAGGTAGCCTTTTACCAAAGTTTTGTGGAGGAATAATAACAGAGAGGAAATGACTTGGGAGACAGAAGAAGTTATGAAGTCCAAATATCCGCATTTATTTCCACCCCCAGAGGAGGCTCAAGATGAAACACTAGTGTTCCCAAGTATGAAATGTTTTTCTTTATCGCCTCTGGGTAGGGGGTGACCGTGTTTCTTGTTGGTGATGCCATAGCCCTATGTGGCGATGTTATTTTGGGTTGCTGTGACAGGATGGTAGTGCCAAATTACAGGGAAAACTCTGGCAAAATTTCTCCAAAATTCTCGAGAATTTAACATTCGAGGACGAATGTTCTTAAGGGGGGGAGACTGTTACACCTCGAAAATTTCATGTTGTTGAGTCGTAAGTAGACTAACGCAAGCTTAAGACGAGCATGAAGCTCTCCCGACTATAAAAGGGTAATCGGCGACCTTAAAGTATATACGGTAAGATTTTTAAGTTATATGACTTGGTGAAGCTAGGTTCGTCAAAGGGAGCGAAGTATAAGTTGCGTGTGGGGGGAAGATTTCATAGTTATCGAGCTAACCGATATTTAGCAAGATCTTGAGGATGAGTTATAAGGTTCTTTAGATCGTTAATGAAGCGTTAAACAAGTGCCAAGAAGGTTCCACGGGGATTGGAGGTTAAACAAAGCAAATAGAACAAATCCGGAAAAATTGTGGATTGTACAGTCATATATACGGACCGTATAATTTATACGGCCCGTATATCTGTCCGTAGAACCCTTCCAGAGAGGGATGACATTCTGGAGGAAATGTACGGTCCATTATACGGACCGTATAATTTATATGGTCCGTATAGTAGGCCATAGATTTCGGGTCGGGTCAGAATTGCATTTTTATATATGCACGATTCTTTTTTTTTTTTTTTTTTTTTTATCATTTTCCACATTCCCACACTCCAAAAAAGAGACAGAACCTTCCTCCAAATATATCAACACAACTTTAAGGAGAAATCAAGGATCAAGAGGTCAATTTTTGAGGAATCGATGTGTGGAATAACTGAAGGTTCAGTAGAAGTCAAGAACCCCATTGGTATTGAAGTTGGGGTTCCTTTCAAGTGAAGAATATCTATTCAAGGTCATCCTTATATGGTTAAAGGTGAGCTTTACAATTGTTTCATGTTATTAATAGTGTTGAGTAATTGAAGAACTTGAATTAGGATCAAATATGGAATATGAACTCAAATATGCAAATAATGGTATGTTGAGTTGAAAGGTAGTTGGAGTTATGATTGATGGTGTAATACGAGTATAATCTTGTTACGAATGATGCTAATGACGATGAAGAAGTATTATACGAATGATAAACATGATGTTGTATTATGGTTATGGTTATGGAAGATTTTGGAAGTTGAATAATGTTTAATTCAAAGGAATGTACGTATTATGATATTATGGGTGTTGTTGTGATGTTTGGGAGCTATTTTATTATATGGGAAAAGTTGTCGAAACAAAGGGAATCTTTGTCTAATTTTCGTTAGGCCTTAATGGCTTTAGCTTAAGCTTAAGTATACTTCCGATTATCTAATTTTAGTACGAACCCTTTTTATATGAATTGTGAGCTCGGAAAGAGCGCTTAGCCGATATAGTTAAGGAGACATAAAGGTATGTAAGGCTAGTTCTTTCAAAGGAATGACTTTGTACCATAATCTCCTTATACCCTATGACCTTCTTATATCCTAAGGTGAAAGTTAAAGACCTTAAAAGAGCATACGAGATATGTTTTATGATAGTGATGATGATAATTATGCCTTCATAGTACGATGTTTCTATGCTTATGATTTCATTGATGTTATTCCTTGTTGTTGCCTCACCTCATGATACTAGTTCTTTCAAGGCGAGGCATGGTGATGATGATGTTCCATAATGTAACCGGAGCTTCCGACCTTACGTCACTCCGATAGCGCTATAGCTTTTACTTGAGCTCGCATGCATGCTTGTTGTTATAATGATGATACACCGGGCCTAGTTGGCCAGACATGACACCACTTCGGTAGGCGGCTTATGGATAATGATAACACCGTGCCTATTTGGCCGGACATGACACCACTAGTGGGCGGTGTGAGATGATTACCCCGGACGCGGCTAATGATGTTAGTATAGTTTATGTATGTATGATATGTTTTAAACGGTAAAGGCGAGCATGCATGATTCGGCCTCAAGGGGCACGCAGTTTCAGTTATCTTTCGTATCATGTTTTCGGTACTTTCTTATTATGTTATCATACATTTTTACATACTCGGTACATTGTTCGTTCGTCCTTTTTCTTTATGGACGTTGTGTTCATGAAACACCACAGGTAGACATAGACGACCCGGATTCCGGACAGGATAAAAAAGAAATACTTGACGTCGGAGGTGCGGTTTTTGATATGTTCTTTGTGTACATATTTGGGCATGGTGGGGTCTGTCCGAATCTTCATGACCATTGTTTCGAAAAGAGCTCGTAGATACTTATGTGTGGGTAGTAGATGTTATGTGACCCTCATTGTATGGTTTGTATATTATTCTTTTGTTGTCGTGAGGGCTTATATATATATATATATATATATATATATATATATATATATGTTTTACGGAGTAGTTTATAATAAGTTCGTAATAAGCATCATTTTGGAGATTATGTGAGTACAGGTTGGGCATGATAGTAGTATGTTGAGTGGTGCTCGGTAGTCAGCTCCGGGTACCCATCTTGGCCCTCTAGTCGGGTCGTGACATCTCCCATCAGTGTGGTCTTTTTGATTGAAAACAAGACTGACATCCCAAATGATATATATTATCTTGGATTTAAGTTGTACACACCAACAATATAATGAAACTTTTACACTATCAATGTAATTTAACCTGTTATAACAAGTTATTTACCGTTTATTCTATTGTACAATCAATGTTATTAGAAAGAGTTACTTGAAATTACATTTTAGTGATTTGGTTATATAAAATGTGTTTTACACCATTAGTGCATGAAATTTGAATTAGCCTCGATCGAGTTTAACTTATATACACTGACGGTGTAAGACCTTTTACACTGTCATCATGTTGCATGCTTTTACTTGTTGTAGCAAACAATCTGCTATGTTTTCAAGATTAAAAATCTCACTTTTTTATAAAGTGTTTATGTATATAAATTTTATTGCATTATCAGGGACGTACATTAGTTTTAACTCTTTAACTAGAATACATTGTCATAGTTAAACTCTCCAAGAAAATGCTAACTTCAAGTGAGAGAGTGGATAAATGAGTCTGCTAATTCTGCTCATTCACTTCCAGTCCCACATACTATAATTACATCAAAATTCAAGAAAAGAAAACAAGAATTTGACATAGAATGTCGGTTAATTACCACCACAAGCAGAAAATAAGAGAGAAAATCTTACAGCTTCATGAGCAATGTTGTTGGGATTGGGCTGGTGGGCATTTGAAGTAGTGTTCCATGTAGGTGGGAGACGAAACTCATGCATCATCCAATCAGTTTTAGTTCCTTTGCCAGCACTTCCCCTATAATATACTAATGATTTCTTCAGCCCAATGCACTCACTTTGTGATGTAGTAATAGTAGTAGTAGAATAAACAGGCTTGTCAATTCCTGTTGCTTTCCAAAAACCAGATCCTGTTACTCTATTTGGTCTTACACTGTTTTTGTACTTTCTCCCTCTCATGCTGAAGAAATACCATTCCTTGTTATCCCCTACTGTGCCCATCACTTCTTCATACAAATTATTACACCCAAAAGTTAGAAAAAACAAACAACAATTTGCTTACAAACATATTTGAAATGGAAAATAGACTTCAAACATTTACATATATGAAAATTGTAGATTTGTGCTTTGGATTTTATATTGTTACATTTATATATGAAAAATCACGATGTGGTGATATAACACAAAAGTTTCTCCCTAAAGTGGAACAGGTGTTAGAAGTGCATGTGATTGATTCATGATCCATGAATCTAAAAAAGATGGTTGAGGGTTGGAACAATTGTATAACAATAATTCTTGAATTTATTGTGGATTCTTGATTGGTGTTTACTTACTACAGCGCAAAGCCAAATCTCTTCGGTTTATAAAATCTAACAGGTTTATCGCTCTTAGGAAGTGCAGATTCATAATAGGCATATAAAAATTTATTGTATGTCAAATAACAACTATTGTACGTCAAATGACATCAAAAGTGTTGATTTCAAAAGATGAATTATCTAATGTTTTTTCACCTTGCAAAACTTGTTGGATTGTTGTGAGCAGAATAAATGAGGTACTTTGGGAAAGCTATTTGTTGCGAGTCATCTTATTGGAAAGAACAAGAGCATCTCTTTCTTTTTTATTGGTTAAAAGGACAAACTAATACTACATATTAATAATCAAGAGCATCTCTCAATATTAAAAGTTTTATATATAAAATGTTTTTAGGAAACTATTTGCTTTTAGCAAAATTGGCTCTCCGGGGTAGCAGTCCATTTTGTACGATTGCTGAGCAGACCACTCAGATATTTTAGAAAAAGGAAGGGAAATTATCACCCCGAGGGAGGCAGGAAAAGAATAGTTATATTGATTGGTTGAAATGCTTGAAATACAACATTTTTTTTTTTTTTTTTGTGGGGGGGGGGGGGGTTATCGTTGGCACGAGATTCAAGGGATTGTGCACCCTTCAATTATTTGATTCTACTCTTTCAAAAAAAAAAAAAAATCATAATGTACACCTGAACAATAATTATAGGATTTAATAATTTCAAACTACACGACAGATTCTTCTCTGTCGCTCTCTGCATTTGATAAGGTTATTTCCATTGGTAATAAAAATAATAATGAATAGAAAATAATAATTGTTGAGTAGTCACACTCAATAATACTGTAAAATAGAAGATTCCATCAGAACAATTATTTATTTCAATTTAGGTGTTCTCGTTTTCTTCTTTTTTTCAAGAAAAAAAAAAGGGAAAAAAAAAAAAGATTGGGGTAGGGAGAAATGACAAGAAGATATTGGAATACAAATTTGAAAGAGATGATGGAAGCAAGAGTTCATTTTGATCATGATACTAGAAAATGAAATCCTAAAATGCCACCTTATATCTTTGTAAGGATATTCATATTACAAATTTTACTAGAGCTATTCGTATTTTATCAGAAGTTTGTGATTTAGTCTTTGACACAACAAGAAGGGGAAAATAATTCTTAATTATTGGTACCATATATGTATATGGACCCAATTTTTCCAGATATTGGTACCATATATGTATTTGGACCCAATTTTTCCAGGATATTGGTACCATATATCTGTATGGACCTAATTTTCCAAGATATTGATCGTGATTATTATGGATAGTTACATGTAGTTGTCTAGGTGACTTGATAGCTATGAACTTTTTTTTTTATATATATAATAAACTACTTCCTCCACTTCAATTTATGTCTTTTTTTTAGTCTATTTATAAAAGAATATATCTTTTCCATATTTACTTTTGAATTTCATCATTTTCATTTTAATGACACCCTATTATAGAAATGATGTGACATTTTTAAGATCACAAGATTCAAAAGGTATTTATAATATGTTAAATATATCTTTAATTTAAAACTACATGATTCAAAAAAAAAAAATACCTTCTTGAATTTCCAAGACACATAAGATAAACTAAGGAGTATAGTTAAACTCTTATTTCTTACCCTATGTTTCAATTTGTTTGTCTTGCTTTCCTTTTTAGTTTGTTTGAAAAAAAAAATTCTCTTTCCTAATTTGGCAACACTTTAACTACAACATCCCACATAACATGTATAAGACCACAAAATTCAAGAATATTTTGGTATATTATACATATCTTTAATTTAAGACCACAAGATTCAAATGTCTTATTTATTTTCTTAAACTCAAATTGAAACGTAGGAGTATTATTTTTTCTACGACATGCATTTCTCTTCTTTTTTTAAACTATATATTTTTTCATAATTGAGAAAGCTAACACACCCATTGTGGGTGGTGATCAACATGCATTAGAGAACTTCTACCAAAGACTTTCCAAATGTCTTTTTAAGATTTTTTCGTGTTCTCTGGAGAAAGATACTAATGCCATTGTTGCTTCTAACACACTCAAGCAAAATTCTAATGATAGATCAAGATTATTCATTATGTTATAATAGATACTGTATTTTATATCAGTCAAAACGAAAAATTGTGCTGTCTTGTTTGAATTAGCTACTTGAGGTATGAAGAGAACTTGGTCAACGACAATGGCAAAGTCACTTTCTAATTGTCTTTTTTAAGATTTTTTCTATGATTCCTACACGGAGGTGCCCGCCGGAGGTTGTGCAAATGAAGAGGCTTACATCCCCGGGAACCATGTCTACCCCGGCTGAGGGGAGCGAGGATGACGTGGAGGTCTGTCCGGGACGTCTCGCTCGGTAAGTGGGTTATGAAGGTTAATGTGGGGATGGACGCCGTCGACATATTTGGCCAATGTTTGGGCAAGGTGGAGGGCACTTTCTTAGCATTCTTGAGGGGCATACTCTTGAAGAAATTGAAAGCGTCCGAAATGACTTGGAGGGCGTATGCGAGGGGCGAGATTGAGGTAAAGCAAACCATCGGCACCTTAGAGTGCGGACTCGTGGAGGCGTTGGTACTATCGATGCCATGAAGGCCAAAGATAGTGGCACTCGAAGAGGGTCAATGTTGGCGTGACCGAGGCAGACCCGTGATGTTGTTGTGACGAGGAAGCTAAGATCGAGCTCTGAAGCCACAGGTGTTCAAGGGGTTCGTGATGCCAAGAGGTGGAGAACTTTCTTTGGCAACGGAGAAACTATTTCGGGCATGGCAAAGTGAGGGACGATGAGGCAAAATCAACACCCATTGTGTTGTACCCTATGACGCCATGCTTTGGTGGAGAAGAAAGGTCGTCGATGCGACGGAGGTGCATGCACGATCGACGCGTGGGATCGGTTCGAGGCAGAGTTGACGACGATTCTTCCCAAATAATGTCTTGTACGAGGCAAGGCGCAAACTTAGGGGTGAAATAGACGAGGGAGCATTCGCGACTATGTCGATTCACCCCCTTATGCTTCAAATTCCCGACCTCACGAGCGATGACTTGTTATTTCACTTCATGGACGGGTTGCAGAACTGGGCTAAGCAAGAGTTGCAACGCCGTGCAAGTTGGGGATATAGACCGAGCCATAGTGGAGGCCGAGTCTTTAATGGATTTCAAGCATGACAAAACAGACAAAGGAAAAGGTAATGAGTCGAGGGGTGGCAATGCCAAGGTGGGGGAGACCGTGGTAGAACGAGGACTCTCGACAACAACACTCCGGGACTCGAAAATGCCAACGAGTTCGACGGCAAGAAGTCAAGTGGTCGTCGGGGCTATGCCGAGAAAAAGGCGCGGTCCCGAAGAAGAAGGGATGCGCATATGTGGAGGACCACACGGCTTCGAATTGCCCCGACTTGAAGGCCTCAATGCAATGGTCCGTGAACGAAAGGAAGCCGACGACGCGAGAGAGAGTTCGAGGCGCCGCGCGATTAGGTATGATAAGCATATGTGGCGCTGTCGAGCGACCTATCAACTTTGACGAGAATAAAAAATCAATACGTGGATCTCATATAAACAACAAGCTCGCTCGTGCATTGGTGGACACGGAGCGACTCACAATTTTGTGACCGAGGGTGCCGAGCGAAGAGGCTAGGGTGAGGGCTCGCTCGATTAACGCCTTGGTCAAGACCGTGAATGCTAAGCCGGAAAATGCTCGTGGTGTGCTAATGGCATTAGTGTCAAATTGGGCGATTGGAAAGGTACGACAAATTTTACCGCCACTAATATGATATCTTTGACATTGTTTTGGGGCAAGAATTCTTTAGACATTGCCACGCGATGATCGATCCCTACCTCAGCGTATCTTGGTCATGGAGCGAAGGCGTTTGCATGGTGCCTACGGTGACTATGTCGCGTGAACGGGGGCCGTACACAGCTTTCGACTATGCCGGCTTGTCGAGGGGCTCGAAGAGGAGCCAACATTCATGGCAACCATTACAAGTTTGAAGGAAGATAATGGTACCCGAGAGACTTTGCCGCCTTGGATAGATAATTTGCTCGAAGAAAACAAAGATGGTATTTCCGAAGAGCTGCCTAAGAACTTGCCTCTTGGCGTGACGAGATCCACGAATTGAGTTGGAGCATGAACGGGAAGGGTCAAGTCATGCATCGATTACTATCACCGCCTCACCGATAGGGAGATTGAAGCTATCATTGACTACTAGGCCGGGTGGAAACAAGGGCAAAAAGGCCTTTGCCATGTTCCTCGTATATTGGAAGGGGAATTCATCGGAGGAGGCGCAGTGTGGGGGCGATGTGAAGACTTGTGGCAATTTAAGGACAAGATTCAAGAGTTTATGTTGCGGCAATGCGCGCGGTCGTCGCAACATCGGGTGGGGGAGAATGTGATGACCTTCAGTCATCTTGCCACGTAAGCACATATTTTAGACATGTGGATGCTTACGTAGCAAAGATGCTTGCATTTGTGGGAAGATTCTAGAGCCATGGAGAGTTTTCTTGGAGAGACTCTAGGTTCTTATAAAATATTTAGGAAGACTTTCTTGAGAAGCGCTTAGAATATTCTAGGCATGTAGAGAATTCTAGAGAGGGGACCTACTTGTAAATATAGAGGGACTTGTGTAACAATTATTATTTATCCATTAGCCCCTAGGTGAGTAGTATAAATAGAGGGGCATACATTTGTAAAAAACCATCAAGCAAAATCAATTAAGTCTTCTATAATAAAAGCTTCCTTCTAGCAAATTTCTCGTCTTTCTCAATTACTATTCCCTTAGCGATCTTGAGTGTAGTAAACTAGGGCGACTTGGCATAAACGAAGATCGTGAGCAAGTTTATTCTGGGGGAAACGTGAGCGAGTTGTCAAGTGCCGCACGTGCGCTTAGTTGAAGACTAAGGACGTGACACAAGTCCTTGGTCTATAATTGTTGCAGGAAAAGGTCAAGCAAATAAACATCCTACACAAACCAAATCTATCTAATAGTAGTCACTTTCTTGGTGCAGTGATGAATTTCGTATGTAGTCAAAACATGTTCACATAAGAAGAAACATAGGGATTAATATTGATCATAATAGACACACATTTAAATTTGCAAACATGTTTTGAACTTCTCATTTTATCCTTAATGAGAAGTTCTTATAACCTCACAAGTTTTTATAAGATCACAAATTTCGACAGTTTTATAATTACACAATAATGTTATGACATATTTAAAATAAAAAATTTCAAAAGTCTATATCACATAAATTGAATAGCGGAAATAATGGATTTGTTCGCATAGGGTTTTTCTAGATGAGATTTTTTTTTTTTTTTTGCCAAAGGAACCCTTCGGGTGCGTACAAGGTAAACCCCGCTCCAATGTAATAGCCCGTAAACCACACATGAGAGGTAAATCGCCTTTAGACAAGCCCTGTGCGACAAGATCGATCGAGAAAGCATATAGAGGTTTTCAAACTAGAGATCTCCTCTGTTTGGGAGATCACCTGCTCAACCAGCTCGGCCACCCTTCTCGATGAGATGTTGTTCAACCTTAGAACCTCTAACTATGTAAACATGAAACTTTACTGTGCGTAGTGCTTAGGGTACCTAATTGTTCAAAACTTTATTAAGTAAATAAAATTAAAGGTGTGCTTTCTCAAAGAAAATTAAGTCTTTTTTTTTTCAAAAAAAAAAAAATTGTCCTAAGAAAGTCATTTATGGGATTTGATTACTAAAAAAATATTTTGAAGAAAACATTTTCTTTGATGGAAGGAAAATGACACGCCACACTGATAGGCGGAATTTATTTTGCTTACAACTTCTTTAACACAACACTTTATATTACTTGCTTCAAATTAAATTAGACATTACTATTAATTTTTACCACTCAAAATTCCATCCAATTAATTAACACTCATCAATTTGCAAATAACATTATCAATCTTTAGTATAATTTTTTGAAAATTATTTTTTACTCATAGGCCAAGCAAACACCGAAAAATACTTTTCAAAAAAATAATTCCATAAATTTTCTAAAAATATATTTTCCTTATGAAAAAGAAGACCTGATCGATCATACCAAACACACTTATCCATAGAAGTTTACCTTTCATGCATGTCACATGAATTTATAATCGAAGTAGATGAGGTAGAGCCGTAGAGGGTTCACGAGGCGAGTCCAGGATTTCAAGAGGATGAGTTCACTTTGATTTTTTTTTTTTTAAAAAGACGCAAAAGTGAAATTAGTAGGGTTCGATCCCACAATTTTAAGGGATTAAAGCAATCGTACTTAACGAACACTTGATTGATCTAGTTTGACCATTGTACGGTAAAAATCGGATATCATAGACAGTGACACGAGGGCCGAGGTAAGATCCATATATGATCAGTCTTTTCTTCGGATCGAGATTGCTGAGATCGTGAAGAAAGAGAAATGAAATCATTGGTCGGTGTCTCGGGACCGACTGCGTTCTTTGTTGGCCCGGTTTTTGCGTCAGTTCTGTGACCGTTAGCCCGGCTCGTTTCGGATTTAACGTGGGCCCTTAGGTTTT
>NC_081352.1:50193423-50210347 GCF_029784015.1 Lycium ferocissimum
CAGAGACAAGATTGACAACAAAGAAATTAAACAAAACTTCAAAGTAAAAATGATCTACAAGATGTGCACTTTAATGTTCCCTATCAGTTCAACCAATGCATAAACCACGACATAGTACTGCCTAAAAAGCGTCAATTTCATCAAATTCACAGCAGCTTTCCCATCAGATTTTACTTGCAAACCAATTTTGACTAACAAATCACCAACATACAAAAATTTCAGATTCAAAATTAGTAACCCAACAACATTTTCGATTGCCCATTTCAGATTTAAGAATTCGACTACTCCATTTCAGATTCACAATTGGTAACCTAACAACATTTTTCTCTAATTTTTCTATCATTGGAGGAAAATGTAGGATTGAATCGACAAAAATGGAGTTTCAGAAGTGAAGAAAAAGAATGAGAGTGAAGAAGAGTTGCACAAAGAAAAAGAAAGTAAAAAATTGTGAAAGAATATATAAAAGAAACATTAGCAAAAATGAAGAATGGGGGTGGCGGTGGGGGTAGGGGTGGGTGGGGAAAATGAGGGGTGGGTGGAATGAAGAAGAAGAAGATGGGTGGGGAAAATGAGGGTGGGGTGGAATGAAGAAGAAGAAGGGTTTTAGTGACGTGGCGGCGATGTGGCGAGAGAGTGTACACTTTCCTTTGTCTTATGGCAAGATCTAATTATTTTTGTGCACGTACGCCCAAAAAAGTGGTACAAAAATACGGAAAAAAATAAGGTGGGGTAATAGGTCGCAAGGTTAGGTGCGTTATAATTAATCCAAAATATATGTTGGGGGGGGGGGGGTATTTATGTATTTTCCCTTTTAACAGTCCTTCCTCAAGTTTATCCCACTAACAAGTTGACTACTAATTACCTGTTGTTCCTTTTCCACTGGTACACATTTCAGTCCATGACTAAGGAACTTTAAACTTTAGAAACTGACTAACAAAAAAGATAGTCATGTATTTGCATACCTGATGTCTAATAAACCTGCCTGACATATGGACATTCTCAAACCTGGCAGCTATCTCCAAAATATTACTAAGTGAAGACATCGTAAAAAAGCTGCATGGACTATCATTATATAGCTTAATTAACCACCTAACTCATAATAAGCTGTCTGATATCACCTAGCCTTTTCCAAAAAAAAAAACAACAGCAACAATAACAACCCAGTGTAATCTCACAAAGTGGGGTCTGGGGAGGGTAGGATGTACGCAGACCTTACCTCAACCTTTTTGGGATAGAGAGGTCGTTTCCGATAGACCCTCGGATAAAAACATAGTCAATGCAGGCAGCAAAATACAAAGGTAGAAAATAAATGGAGCAACACATAGTAATACACACATAAGGATAATACTCTACGCGGTACTTAGATACCACTTGAAAAAAAAAAAAAAAAAAGGGAGAAAAGGAGGTGGAAAAGGCTAGCCCCCGCCCCCTACCCCCTCTCGCACACACAACGCGACAAAACTCAACTACCTACTAACCTTCTATCCTAATCTTCGATCTCCAAATCTTCCTATCTAAGGTCATGTCCTCAGTCAGCTCAAGCTGTGCCATGTCCTGTCTAATCACCTCCCCCCAATTCTTCTTCGGCCTACCTCTACCTCTCCTAACTTCTGCGACCGCCAATCTCTCACACCTCCTCTTCACATGCCCAAACCATCTCAGTCTTGCTTCCCTCATCTTGTCCGCCTTGGAGGCCACTCCGACCTTTTCCCGTATAACTTCATTTCTAATCATATCTCTCCTAGTATGCTCACACATCCATCTGAGCATCCTCATCTCCTCTACCTTCATCTTTTGAACGTGGGCGTTCTTGACTGGCCAGCATTCTGCCCCATACAATAATGCTGGTCTAACCACCACTCTGTAGAACCTACCTTTCAGCCTAGGCGACACCTTCTTATCGCAAAGCACCCCAGAGGCGAGCCTCCATTTCATCCACCCTGCTTTAATACGGTGTGAGATGTCATCATCAACCTCCCCGTCCCCTTGTATTACGGACCCAAGATACTTGAAGCTTCCTCCCAAAAAAAGAAAAAAAACCACCTGTTTTGAAATCGAGCCATTTCATGTTTGGTTACAACATGAACATATTGATGGTATCACCTACCAAAATTTTGGATCTCACTTCATCCGTGAGAATCCTGGCATACAATATGCTTAACATAAAAAAGAAATTTTTGAAAGTTGTGAAAAAGCTATTTCTTTGCCTCCTCAGCTTTAGCCAAGCTGTTTTACAAGTAAAAGCTCCTGTCATTTCAAGTGTCCAGACTGGATTTATATCAATATCCAATATGGTATAAATAATAGCTACTGGAAGGATACCTCTAAGTTTAGCCACATTCCAGTTCCTTTCTTCAAGGAACTCATGGCTTAGTATGCTTAGATGGAGATTGATATTGGATCACCTAATTAGCCAAAGCTGCTTTTAATTCTCTTGGCAAAAAGAAGGAAAAAGAGTGAAAGAAAATTGACAAGCAAGTAGACAGCTACAGTACTTTTTATTAGTTCTCTAATATATCGAATCTTATTAACACTTTAAAAATCATAAACTGCAGGAAGTTTGGACGCTATGCAGAATATTCAAGAGGATTTCCAATTACAAGAGATTCACACCAGATTGGAAGCAACAGCAGCCCATTGTTAAACAAAGTTTTGGTGATGCAAGTTCTAAGGCATGCAGTCTTCAATCTGAAATCAGTGATGATTGCTCCAATAATATCAACTTTAGAAAGATGGCATTTGAACAAAATAATAATTACACAGTATCTGGAGGAAATTATCAAGTTGATCAAAGAAGCACTCATTACAATAATAGCCAACCAATTACCATGCCTCAATCTTCATTCGCAGCATCAAACTCAAGCTTATGGAACACAAGTGCTGCTGAAGATCAGGAGTATTTGTTTAATGATGGAAACTGGGATGAGCTCAAATCGGTCGTTGATTTAGCCATTGATCCTCGTAGTCTTTTTGGATTTAAATAAGCTGGAAGCACAAATTGGGACATGTCTTGTAGCAGCACTCTTGGTATATATGTTGAATCAGTGACAAATCCAAAATGTAGAGTCAGCAGGTTCTGTTCTTCATCTTATATGTGCTATTTCCTCCACACATTTATATCTCCGAGCTAGACGCCAAGGATTCTGAATGAGTTGTTGGATGGACGAAATAGCAGGTACATCTACCTGAAAGACCGTTTAGTTGGGATTGAAGTTAACACAGAATGCAGCTCAAGTAAGGTATGCCTGCCTATTTTTTGATATTCACCTTCTTTTCCTCACCCCTATTTCTCTAACTAGCTTTCTATATTTTTAGTTTATTAGGACTAGAAACTTGACAGATCTTGTAAATTAATAATTTTCTAGAGTACCTTCTTCTTATTCTGAATTTCATAGAGTACTTTTTGTTTGGAGTACAATAAGAAATTGTTTTATGAGGAATAAGAGATTAGCTTCTTAGCTATCTTTGACAATTATATATTTGAATGGAGATTGTGATAACTTTGTTATGAAGATAGCGAGAAGTATAAAACATTCTTTTGATATGTAATTCAATTTATAATTTTCAACTTACTTACCTTCTTGGGGAGATATTCTTACTTGAACATTTTTGTGTTGTAGGGTAGGAAGAGGGAGATACTCTTACTTGAACAGAGTACTTGGAGTGCAGGTTCAGTGGTGTACCTCAGGAGGCTAACGTGGAAGTGAAGCTTGGTACCTGGTGTCATTCAAAAGAAAGGAAGTTTCAAGTATCATGGGTCTATTTTACAAGAAAACGGGGATATTGACGATGATGTCACACATCGTATGGTGCGGGGATGGTTGAAATGGAGGCTCGCTTCCGAGGTCGTGTGACAAGAAAGTGCCACCAAAACATAAGGGTAAGTTCTACAAAGTGGTGGTCAGACCGTCTCTGTTGTACGGGGCAGAGTGTTGGCCAGTTAAGAACTCCCACATGCAGAAGATGAAAGTCGCGGAAACGAGAATGCCGCGGTGGATGTGTGGGCACACTAGGAGAGATAGGATCGGGGAATGAGGACATCGGGACAAGGTGGGGAGTGGCATCGGTGGAGGACAAGATGCGGGAAGCGAGGTTGAGATGGTTTGGGCATGTGAAGAGAGAGGCATAGATGCCCCGGTGCGGAGGTGTGAGAGGTTGGCTTTGGACGGTTTTAGGAGGAGAGGAAGGCCTAAGAAATATTGGGGAGAGGTGATTAGCAGACTTGGCGCTCGCTTTCAGATTACCGAGGACATGACCTTAGATAGGAGGTTGTGGAGGGCTCAGATTAGGGTAGAAGGCTAGTAGGTAGTCTCGCTTTTCTGTCGCACTAGTAGGCATAGCTTTGCTCTACCTTTTATTGCCTTATGTTTCCTGCTTTTATGGGTGGGTCTTGTCTCTCCATGCTGTATTATCATGATTTCTTTGCCCTTGTTTTTTTCTCATTTTCGCATTGCTTTGATTTGTCTCTCGGTATATCCGACTTTTCTCCCTTGTTTTCTTGTTTTCTTTTGAGCCGAGGTCTTTTCTGGAATAGCCTCCCTACCAAGGCGGGGGTAAGGTCTCACAGACATTTAACCCTCCCTTGCACCTTTACACCGCGGATTCAACTGGGTATGTTGTTGTTGTTGTTGTAGGGTAGGAAGAGGGAGTGTTATTGTCACACCCTTAATCCGGTAGGGTGTGATGGGCACCCAACCCTTACTTAGGGCTGAGCGAACCTTCCGACCGTTATAGTACTCGTAGTCATAATGGGCCCCTAACCCGCATCATAAATGCGTAATGAAAAATTTTCGAAAAACGAACATATTTTATATCTTTCAAATCAACATAACTTGCGACCGTACAAAATCTGTAATATCATGTATAACAATACGACGGCTTATAGAGCCGCTCACAACGGACATCTTATGTACATGACTCTGTCTGCAAAGTCTCAAACATAATCAGATACCATAACCCTCGTATACACTGACTCAAAGACTCTGAGAAAATGGAGCTCGCCAATCCCATCGGGAACACTCGTCGCTAATGTCTTCATCTCACACGGGTGTACCGCGCGGCATGAACGCAAATTCGAAGAAAGGGGGTCAAGACGGAATATGTACCGAGTATGTAAGGTACGAAAAAGATAAAGCATGAATATAAGCATCATGGGATCATAGAACGGATAATGAGGTAAGAAAGTAACCTGTACCTATGAATGCCTTTTTGGCCGGATACCACGCATGCCTGTTTTTTTTTTTTTTTCCTTTTTTTTAAAAAAACATTTCTTTTTCGTAGGCATGGAGAATAGAACTCATATCATGTCGTGTCTTGTCATAACATATCATGTCGTATCATATCATATCATAGCGTATCATATCATATCATAGCGTGTCATATCATATCATAGCGTGTCATATCATATCATAGCGCCGAACGACGTCGGCTCGCCCACATAGCGCCGAAAAACTCCGGCTCGCCCATAAATCCCGCGTCCGGGCATCCCGCGTCCGGGATGATAAGAAAACCGACTGTGGCAATGAAACATGTTTCCCTTCCCATTTCCCCCATGTATACATGTATCCCATCCCCCCAACCGATGTGCATATACATATCCTTGGCGTATTTGTCATAGACATTTTCTCATATCTGGCATCATCCTTGTCATCATAGAATCATGTTCATCGTTGTAGTCATAAAAGCTTTCAAAATCATCAAACTTGGTTTTTTTTGGAGAAAAGTGAATATTTTGGAAAACATTTGCAACCTTTTAAAAAGAAAATCATGCCTTAGAACCATTACTCCTAACGTTTGAAAATGAGAACGTTATGGAAGCCTTTAACACGTCTCACGTAATTACATTTGTGGAGAGAAACGTATCGTCGACATATTCGTCATAGGCATTTCTTCATATTTGACGTCATTGTTACCATTATAAGCCATATTCATCGTTTCGTGCATAAAGGCTTTCAACCTCTTAAAATTTGGTCTTTGCAACATGTGGACATCCCGGAGAACATTTACGAACCCTCGGAAGGAATACTTGCCTTAATCCTAGGCTTAATAAAGTTACCTAGCAAGGTTTTGGGACATTCGGTGTCAGCTTTGGGTGAAAGTTGCATATATTCAAGCTACCTTTCCAATGAAACATAGAAAGTCTAATTCAATTCTACCGAATGAATAGTGGTCAAATTCAAACTTAGGTTTCTGGAGATAGAGTAGTCCCCGAGGCTCGTATCCAAACCTATTATGTCTAGGACATGCCAAAGAAGGAAGAGTAAAGCCTTACATACCTTTTCCGCCTTTTTCCGCTACTCCAAACTCGAGCTCTAAATTCACCAGAATCTACAATTTGGTCACATTTACCAAACAGTAATTAGCATTATTGAAGTTAAATCTTAAAGTAACACTTGTCTATCGAAATTTTAGCAGCACTTCCCTTATAAATACACCATCCCCAAGACTCCAACTTAGCAAATTTTAATCAACAACAATCCGGGAATTCAACCCGGCCAATCTATCAACAACAATGCCAACAACCATCCAGACAAAATTTAAGAATATTCCGAACAATCCACCAAGTATTCAAGACAATTCAAACAATATGCTATGAAACCCGAAACCTTCCAACTTAATGAATACGACAATAAGGCGTTTCATTCTTTCAAATTCTCATACTACGTCAACCATTCCATACATCATCACATTACCTTCATAAATATAAGAAAACATATTAGAATCATATTAACTTTCAAAATAGCCCACAACACTACAACTTCGACATAAGTCATTAAACCTTTATTTTTCATCACATAATCCACAAGAAACAACAACCAAATATTGCATAAAATTTGTTCATTATACTCCCTCCAAAACAACCCCTATTCACGGCCACACATCAACATCATCATTTCATGAAGTTTATTCATTTTCTACACCTTACAACAACACACAAACATGTTGAATACAATTAGTTCTTCATTCCTACAACAACCACACACACACGGCTACAATACAATACCACACGGCTACACTTCAACAAATATAATCTCATGGTTCCCTTCATTTCTACCTATCACAACATGCTCAAATTATCCATGAAACATGAAAAATAAGATTGAACCATACCTTATCCCACTTGACTTCATCACCCTCCCTCTCTCTCGGCCAAGGTTGTTTTTGCAAGACAAGTGGTTTCTTTCTTCCAACAACTACTCCACAAGATAAAGGACCTTCCAATTAGTAGAGAACCAAGGAGAAAATATTTTTCCAAGACCAAACTCAAGGGCTGGTTTCGACGTGCACTCTCTCTCTCTCTCTCTCTCTCTCTCTCTCTCTCTCTCTTTCTTTCTTTTTCTTTTCTTCTCTCTTTGATTTCTCTAGAACCCCAATGATTGAAGACTTGCCTTCCTTGATCACTCCCCCACATATATATATATTAGTGTGGCACATATGACCATGCACATGGCCAAGCACATGGCCGGCCATGTGCTCTCCTCTTCCCTCCAAATTTCTGTAGTTTTCTCAAATAATAAAAGATGACTAATATGATCAACATGTCATCTAATTCTATATATATCAAGCTTCCATGTGGCCATGGCCCACCTCACTCTTATTTCATGAAACTTTAAATTTTCCATAATGCATTTTAGTCCCAAATTTTTTCTTAATGCTTCCTTTCAACAAAATCATAAGCCACTTGTCGTATAAAACAAGGTCGAGGGATAACCTTGTCCATAACTCTTCGCAACCAACTTAAAAATGTTCCGACGTGCGAAATGCGAGATATAACAGTTATATCTATTTTAGATTACAAATTAAGTTTGATAAGATTTTTTTTTCAAGGATATGTTTGAAATTCATTTCTTGAAAGGAACTCTTTTAGCTAGCAATATTCATTAAACATCAAATATGCTTTTTGGGGCATAAACTATTACTAACAGAGAATGGGGGGTGGGGGGGGGGGGGGGGTGGTAACTAAAATGTTTTGCTTAGCAAATAAAAGATGTTTTGAAAAGAGCAAAATAAGCATCTCCATATAAGACGGAAACTGAGGGCAAAGTCAACTTAATTCGCTTACAAGTTAGTTTTAGTTGATTGAATAGTCACACCTGTGGTTCACATGGAAAATTTCCAAACCTCAAAAAAGGGCTCTGCTTCATTCTTGTGCTAGCTAATATGAAAGAAGAGATACAATATGAATACAAATTAAGTTGCTGATAGGCAACAATCCAATCTACAGAGAAATGAGAGGCTGCATTGGCTTACCGTTCTTGACCTTATAATTCTTATGATTTGAGGCAATAGACTTCCTTTGACAGCATGGAAAAGCTCAGGTCTATAAGAGTAGCGCAGTTGTGACTATAGGTATATCTAAGCTACCTCACTAGCCAGATAAACCACTTCCCTCTCCAAGCACAGGAGTTCTAGAATGCTTTAATATGTGCTTTGGTCCACATTTTCTTTCGACAAATCGACATGCTTAGTTTGTGGTAAATTACTAATGCTACTTGAGCAACATTCTGTCTTCTATTCAAGGAGCTACTCCTCCACCTGTGCTCCCTCCTTTGGTCCCACTGGTATTGGTAAAATATGTCATGACTCATGTATGGCTCGACCTACCTTTTTAGCCACAACCAAATGACTCTCATTTCTCTCTCTATTCGGAACACGTCGTTGAGCTTGCAAAATCAAATGTTGGTCCAAAGCTCCCTAATCTTCCTTCTCCCCCAAATTCCTTTGTCTTTTTCTTATGCAAGAAAACCAAGTTTTATTAGATATAATTTACTAAATAAATACAACGTATAATTAATTATTTCTATTTATTAAATATTTTTTGAGAATTGAGAAGTATTAAGAAGAATTACTACTTCTTTAATGTTAAGTGTATGGTTGAAAACAATTGTCAACTTTAAATTTTGAATTCCTAAAATAACAATTATTTTGGAAAAATTATTTTGAGCTAAAACGCTAGCTGATATAGACGAAGGGACAATTATATTTGTTAAGAGGCGGGTAGATATATATGTTGAGCGTTTTAAAAAGTTGAATTTAAAGAAAAGGTTACATTAAAAAGAGAGAAAATAAATCTCACGCAATTTTCAGTTATATAATTACTACTTTTCCACAATTTAAAAAAGAACGTAGTGTAGTGCCTTACTTTTAGTTTTGAATTGCCCCAAAATGGTGCTATTTTCAAAAAGAAAATTAATTTCTGTAACAATTCATTCAGCTTTCAACATTCTATTATAAAAGTGAATTCTATTTACACTTTAGGGTGATGGGTAAATATAGCATGGTTTTTTATAGTGAATTCGTTAAAAAATGGAGTTGGTTTTTTCGTTTAACAAGAGCATAATACATGGCTTTTTAAAGCTGAAAATGAAGTTTTTATGGGGGGAGGGTTATATATAACTCTAAAGTATGATTGTAGAGTATATTTATTGAAAAAGTATAACGGGGGACAAATATAACTTATTTTCGATATCAGAGACAAATATAACCCTTCTCCATATAATTTGCTCATCCATTTTCTTTTCTACTGAGAAAAAAAAACTATTGTTTTTTTATTTTTATTTTTATTTGTTTTGATGAGCTGAGGGTAGATAATGAGTAATTAATAGAATTTTCAAGAGCCCAATTCATAGGGTGGCAGATTATGAGAAAGAGACAGAACCCCTCAAAGGATTGATAAATTCAGAAAGGCCCCAAATTTTCAGAAAAGGGAAAAACTATCCTGCCATTAGTTTCAAGTGCTTCCTGAATGAAATTGCAACACATTCCTTAGGGATTCAGCCATCAATGGCTCTTTAATTTCAGAATTATGATTGAAAATGACATATCATAACTAATTTTATATTGTTCTCAAATATCTTTTGGGAAAATAACATATGTCTATTTGGAGAAAATATTTATCCGAAATGGTCTATATTTCTAATATTACCCGAAATGATCCTTTTATACATTATTATACACTTTTATACAAGCATTTATACATTGTCTACAGTATAGTGTGCAATTTTATATATTGTGTGTATAAATACGTTGCAAAAAAAGAAGTTATCTATGTGAATATATATTAAAAATATGACGATATTTTATGTTGGATTGTATATTACTGAAATTATCCCAATATCCTTTTGGGATGCTTAATGGTTGCGATTATTAAATTCCTTCTTTCTAGTACATTGGTTTGTGATAAATATCAATTAATGCCTAACAAGACATTTAATTGATCAGTGTCACCCTAAGGATCCATTTGAAAAGTCACCCCGTAATTGAATTTGGTGTAATTACATCGATCTGTTTATTTATCATAACATAATTAATGTATTTTTACAAACGTAATATTTGATTGCACAAGTGTAATGACACAATCAAATTTTTTAAATGTTAAAAGTAAAAGTTAACTATCAACAACTTGTCTATACGATTTTACTATTCTTAACAAATATCATCTGCTTTTTTATTATTCGGGTAATGAAAACTTATTATTCTTAACTTTTTGGGCTTAGGAATTCCTATATAACTACATAGTAAAAGATTTTATATTCTTTTTATTAACTGATTTATGTATCGATTTCCGCCATCGCATCATTGAAAATTAATGATTGGCTCTATCTATAAAGATCTTAAATTTGTTCATAATGATCAAATCATATCTGGCCATTTTTCCACCTTTTCGTTCATTCTCGATACAATTTTGGATTCTCGTTTAATCGTTTGTCTCTGTCACTTGTAGTTATTTATCAACCAGTGAATGATTTATAAAAGATCCATTAATATTAATCTAATCCAATTAGAATGTTGGTACTTTGTAGTTGTATATAAGTGAAAGTATTGAAAATCGTATTTACTATTTCTATTTCTAACCCTAAGGAAGAGTCATCCTATTTTATTCCTCGATTTTTCCAAAAAATAATATAATCATGTCTCGGGAACTATACGAACAACCTGCCCAACTTATTATAGAAGTTTTCACTATCAATGATTGGACGATGCAAATTAGAAATGTTTTCTTCTCCACTAAAAAATAGAAAAACAGATTACTCGACCCATTTCAAGTGCATGTCTGATCTTTGCACGGTAGGATTATGAAAATGCACGAGAAGTGAATACACATGAGAAGAAACATTAATAAAACTATTCGAATCAGTAGTCTGGTGTGGCAATTTCTTGTGGATTAACGCGCATAACAGGATAACAAACCAAGGGATGAACCATGGCAGAAGAAAATCCAGCTCCTTGTTCCATATTAAGTTTGTGCGCACCTTTAATTTTCCAATCAAAACATTGGACTAACACACCAAGTGTCCTATGCAACACTGCTGCTGCAAGTCCAGCACCAGGACATCCTCTTCTTCCTCCACCAAATGGCACATAGCAGAAGTTCTGTCCTTTCATAGCCTCCAATTCATCAGGCTCGATCGCGAGGTTCTTGTTGGAGTTAACAAGGTACCTCTCCGGTATAAATTCATCTGCTTCTATCCATTCACTGGGGTCCCTATTAATGGCATAAACGTTGAGTACAACCCTAGAATCTTTAGGAATTTTGTAACCATTGACTACACATTCTTCTCTGCATTTGCGGAACACTAAGGGCAATGAGGGATGAACTCTTAGTGTTTCCTTGATAACAGCTTGCAGATAAGGAAGATTTGGGATATCTGAATCCTCAACTAGCCTGGTTAACCCAACTACTCTCTCAATCTCTTCTTGAAGCTTCTTTAATGCCTTTGGATGGTTTAACAGCTCTGCTACTGCCCATTGCAAACCAACACTTGTTGTATCAGTTCCTCCCAAAAAGAGATCCTACTAAAACAGAAAAAGAAAACATTATACTTCTCTACCTTATCAGTTTGTATGGTGGTGTTTGACTGGTCACGGAGCTTAAGAAAGAAAAAAATACATTTATGCATACTAAAAGTATCCTTAGAACTCATAGTACAAAAAAGTCTTGATTCTTTTTTATGGCTAAAGTGGGAAGTTTAAAGTTTAAGTATTTGCAAATACATATACATAGAAAAGTATTGTTCACTTTAGAGCAGACCAAAAAAAAAATGGTGCTATACAAAAGGGAGTGTATATGGAGACAAAGAACAGATAGATGACATGCATATTTTCATACAAAAATGTACTTTGAAGAGGAGAAGTTAGTTTTATTACCAAGAAAAGACCCTTGATGCAATTTCTAGTGAGCTTTATCTCAGCATTTTCATCATCTGCAATTTCCAGAAGAATATCCATCATATCTTTCCTGTCTTTTCTTCCAGCACGCCTTTGGTCTTCGTGTTTCTTTATGATCCCATCCATAAACTTATCAAACTTGAGCAACAAAGCTTTTGCCTTTTTTCCAGCACCAAGCAGATCATATTTCTTCAAAGGACCAAAAACTTCACCTAACCCAAGCTGTCCTGCAAGTAATCCTATCCCCTTTGCAATTTCTCTTATCTCCACGCTCTCGTTGACATTAGTTGAGGTTCTTGTGCTCATGATCAGCCTGCAAATAAGATTATTTGTCATGGCCATGAGCTGAATTCCAACATCACATGCCTCCCCTTGTTCCGAACACCTAACGAAAAATTCCAAAAGTTTCATCGTCTCCTCCTTCCTAACATCAGCAAATTTACATATCTGTTGAGCAGACAGAATTTCCGTCATGCAGATTTTCTTCAAGAAAATCCACAGCTTGTTATAGTCCAAAATAGAGAACATGGTGTCATGATAAATTTGATACTCTGAAGAGCCAAACTCTGGCCTAGCAGCAAAATTCATGTCATTGGTTTTAAAGACTTGTTTGGCTATGGCGCCATTCGATACAACATATGAAGTTGATGCACCAGCACGAATCAACATGAATGGACCATAGCGCAATGCTAATTTCTTAAAGGACTGGTGCCACACAGAACCAAGAAGATGCAAATGACCAATGATTGGTAATGCTGGTGGGCTTGGAGGAAGCTGGATTTTGTTGTGTAAATTCTTGATGAAGGATTGAACTATTAGGCCAAATACTAAACAGATGATGAAGAAGAGCAAGATATGAAGTTGACCTTCTAATGAAATAATTGCCATGGCTGCTAATGAGATATATGATTTTACCCTCTTAATTTATAGGCACTAGGACAATGTTTTGCTTTAAAAGTTTTCTAATTTTTAATCAATTTTCATTTAGAGAAAAACCAATCACTTAGCACTAATTAGCAGATGCTATGAGAGGAATAATTTGCGAAGGAAGAAGCCACAAGAAAACATTAGATTCCTTCCATATATTAGACAAAAAGAGATGATATGCTAAACTGTAGATTTCATGATCTTTTGATTTTAGTTCCTTCTTGTGTCTTGACTATTCAGATGTTAAAAACCCTTCATTCTCATTAATTAGTTTATTAACAAAGAGAAGATAGGGAAATGGTAAGTATTACATTAGAAATCTATAACGACGAAAGTGGTATTACATTTATGACAGTTCGTCTCTATCATTTAACACACTAGTTTCTGGGCACGTGCGTTGCACGTGTATTTCATATCAATTAATAGTACAAATTTAAATTTATGACACAAATATTGTTAAAACATATGTTTGATGATTAACATGAACTTGGAAGTGACAAATACAAGCTCGAAAATATAAATGATGAACTAATTCGACCAACTTGACAAATAACTATAAAACAATAATTAGCTGATTAGCTGTTCAACTCACGGATGTAGTTAGGTAGGTAGGATGTACAATGATTAATTTTGATGTTATTAGATATAAACATGCATATTTTGAAATGATTGCTTCCCACTTAATACTTCCTTATAAAAATATTTTTGATGTGTGTTTCACTATGCCGTTTTGATTACGCTAGCTGTCATGACAAAACTTTCATTGTGGACATGGTCGGCAAATATAAGTCAACATGGTGGATGTACATGACTAAAAGTAATTATACTCGTCTTTTGTTAGTAAATCTTATGCGAAGGGGGAGAATAGGAAAAAAGAACTCCCAACTGATAAGTCAAATGTTATCCATTAGTAATTCTCATTACTTATTGAAGCCTTTTGCTTTCAATTTTTATTTAGTACTATTTTAGGAGCAATTCAGCTTTTTATTTTCTTTCAAAATCAATTATCTTTCGAGTTGCAAAAAGTTACAATTAACTTTCTCATCGTTATTATTTTCCTCTTCTTTATCATCGCCTTTATCTTTTAATAGTATTTTAAGCAAATGTGTGCTGATACAATTCCATTTTAAACATTTTAATTGTTAATATTGTTTTAATAGTTATCACATATTCTATTAAAAAATATTAATATTTTAATTTTGTAAATTAAACAGTATTCATCATAAAATAGACGACACCAAATATGTGAACCTTGACAAATCAAATTGAGACTACAAAGTACCAATAATTACTTTACGAAAAGAAAGTAATAAAAACCTTCTCATTAAAAAGAATGAATAACATACTAATACTTCAAATAAAGAGTAACAATTAACTGAAATACAGTCCAATATTTGAAAGATAAAGTTGAAACACTATCTGCTTAAATAATGATACATGTTACATTAAAATAATATTGGTGGTATAATATACAAAGATTCGCTGCCTTAAGAAATTAATGATATGCTAGACATCTTAAGTTTTACCAATAAAGAATATAAAATATGATATGATCACCTTTTCACCAAGACAAGTAAAGCTCCCTTGAAAGAACGGCTTAAGATATATGATTCGGGAGAATCCCCGAGACTTGTTAACCTACAAGAAGATTTAGAATTCAAAGTTACCCTCTCGTGAATTAGATTAATTGAGGATAGTGAGGATGGCGACAATGGTCAACATGACGAAGATAGTTATAAAAAAGCTAATTAATCGAAAATCTATAGTTTGATAAGACCTCCAAATGTACAAATAATATCAAAAAGAAGACAAAAATGAAATAAAAAAGCATGCTCGCCTTAACTCACCTAGATGAAATTTCCGAATTGTAATGAATACAAAATGTGCAACTATCAGAAATTTTATATATGACGGATTATCTAGTTATGTTCCAGATGCCAAAGTATTCATTTTACTTTGGAACACATCAAATAATCAAGTGCAACAAAATCTAAAGTAACAAAGGGAGAATTTTGAAATGACATTGCAAATCAAATGAGAATGAATGAGCTTCCACAAAAGAAGACTATAAAGCCACAAAAATTGATGCAAACAGCCCTCGGCTTTTTCACTTCCTTTCCCCCAAACGTAACTTCAGCCTCTTCAATCCCCTGTAGGAGTAGTTTCTTGGGGTGAATGGTACTATTAATGGGTACGTTGTATGAGGTATCTTTAAAGATTAATTTATAAACATTAATAGCTACATTTTTAAAGGATACCTCATACAATGTACTAATTCTTAATGTTTGACTTGCTGAGTGAATCAAAATAAATTTTCTGAACATTACGACTTAGACTTCAAAAGCCTATAACAAACATTGAAATTGCATTTTGGACTTAGTTGCAAAATAGAAGGATTTGTTTTTTAAAAGGGTAAAAAAGTCCATAATTTTTACGTGGCTATTTTGGTCTTTTAACTTTTAATTAATTAGATTTTAATTTAGTGTAGGGGTAAAATAGTAATCTAACTTTGGAGATAGGAGCTTCCCACTTTTAGTATTATATGATGATGATATGATTATTAATATGGATTTGGCTCCTCTCCATTCTCTCAGGTATGATTCTTACTTGGATGGGTGACGTGCGTTGCATTTCAATAGAGTAAATTTCTCATACGTTCACTCAACTAATGTATGGTAATTCTTTTCTTTGTTTTATAGCCGAAAAGTCATTCAACTATTGGTATTTCACTTACAAAGTCTCCAAACCAATTCAAATGATTTTTCCATTAGAATTTGCAATAACATGAATTCTTTCTAAGCCAAATTTTAAAAAATAAAAAACTATCCATTTACTACTCCTCTGTCCCAATTTATGTGGCACAGTTCGAATTTAGAGTCTCAAATTTGTTTAGGTTGACCGTGAATGGGGACATGAAATCTCTAATAAGTTTTTAGAAATAAAACTTACATATTTGGAAACTATGTAAAAAGTAATATAAGTTACAATAATTGACTATTCATAATATTTAAATGACTAAAAAAAGTACGGTAAAAACAAAAATTCGTTTGAATCTCGAATTCGAGAAAAGTGCCACAAGTTAAAACAGAGGGAGTATTTTATTGACCCGCTTCACTTAGCCTCACTTGTAGGACCCTTTTATTTTACAGAGAATGTCGGTTTGTTTGGATTTTGGAAGAGAGGAGGAAGGTTAGGAGAATATCTATTGAAGAGAACCTGTAAACAAGAGAATATACCAAATCGATGACAGATGAGAACCACCGTGCTACTTATAAAGCTTGGCAATCATCCTCCCTTTGAGCTAGCTTTTGGAGTGAGTTAGGACCATGCCTAAGTTGACATGATATCAGAGTCAGGCCCGATCCAATGTGCCACCCCCCCCCCCCCAACCTTCCTAAAAAAAGGGGATGCTTCCTGGACCAATTGACCTGTCTCGGACCGATAATGGTTAAAAATGTCCTTGGTCCATGAATGTGCATGCTCTAGACCGGACAGTGTAACCCGGTTAAAAGAATGTCCGCGCCTGGGCATGAGGGGTGAAGAGAATATACCACATCGGTGACAGACTAGAACCCTGAACTCCTTATAAGGCTTGGACGATCCTCCCTATTTGAACTAGCTTTTGGGGTGTAAGTTAGGGTCAAGGCCTAATTTGATACATCATACATGTAATGTATCAGTACATCCTGTCCAAAAATTGGAATAAGTTACAAATTTGGCAATTTTAGGTTGAGAATCAATTTTGGCTTTAATATTTTATTTGTGACATATACGTTCTCAATTTTTATGTTTGTCCTAGTGTGACCTCTCTGTTTCTTATTCCAAACAA
>NC_081352.1:50210447-50239432 GCF_029784015.1 Lycium ferocissimum
GTAAACAACCCAGGGTTTCCCAAAAAGGGGGGAGAAACATAAATGAATTACCAGGGAGTTTCCCGGATTCTTGATTCATCAATTAAAAAGGGCAATACTAAGAATGAAAAGATCTTACCATATGTGAACCTCCGGTACGTAGATCGCGCGTTAAGTTCGGTAAGATCGAGTTTCGACATGCCGGCGGCTCGAATGAATTTGCTTCGATGCACCGGTCACAATAAGAAAGTCAATGATCTAACATCCTCGAAAGAACTTCACATCGACCCGCTAAGGATAAGTTCTCAAAGAGTTGAACATGCCCACCGCGTTGCCAAGAAGTCGAGCGATGGCAAGCCATGGTACAAAGGATATCAAAATGTATCTAGAAGGACGGAATACCCCCGAAGGCATTACAACGGACAAAAGTTAAGACCATCCGAAGAATGGCGAACGGTTTCTTCCTAAATAAAGAAGTGCTATACAAACGTACACCGAATTTTTGTCCGTTTAGATGCGAGATGTTTGCCGAGTCCACGACCCAACTAGTGGGCCATGATGGGTACCCGGAGCTGGCTACCGAGCACCGCTTATCGTGCTGACTATCATGCTCAACCTGGGCATACATCATTCTCAATACAAACCTATCGTGAAACAATCTCCCAAAACATATGTATGTACATAATATACAACGGAGCAGTCACATAACGTCTACAATTCACACATAAGTATATATGAGCCTCTAACTGAAATGCTGAAGTCATAAAGACGGGACAGGACCCACCATACCCCAAATATGTACACAAAAGAATAAACTAATAGGCTGCACCTCCGAAGTAGTGGGGTGCTCCTGTGCAACTACTGAGTAAGCTCCTAAGCGCGCACCGTCTCCGTTCTCTCGCTGGCATGAACACAACGTCCAAAAAGAAAAGGACGTCAATACGAACAATGTACTGAGTATGTAAGGCATACATGGTAACATAACAAGGGACTATAGAAAGCATAAGAAGAAAAGATAATTGTAACTGCTTGCCTCTGAAGGTAGAATCATGCATGCTAGTTCTTATATAAGCATCATCATATCATGTATACATATATATGTAAACTGCCCGACCATGTAGGTACAGTGTGATCATCATTAGCCCGCGTCCGGGGTAAAAATCTCAAGCCGTCCACTAGTGGTAACCGCCCATACTATAGACATAGCAGCAGTGAGCCCGCCCGGCGTCTCCGCCCGGCCATAGGTGACGTGTAATCTCATCATTATGTACTTATCATAAAGCATGCATAAGAACTCAAGTGAAAGTCGCAACCTACCATTGGGTGACATAAGGTCGTGAACCCTCGATTCCATTACATGAGCAGTCATGATCATCATGTCTCACCTTAAAGGAACTAACATTATAAGGTGAGGCTATCAACAATGGAATAGATCAAGGATCATGTAAAGATCATTAACATCATAGCAAGATCATATCATTATCCCGGAACATATATCATTCTATCTCGTAGGAAACTTTTAATACTCTTTAGCTTTCATCTTTTGGAATGTAAGAAGATCATGGGAATTCATCGAAGAAATCACAATATATAAGAATCATGCTCAATAAGTGGCTAGCCTTACATACCTTTATATCCTTTTAACTCTATTGCCTACTTGTTTGCCTTTCGAGCTCGCGAGTCTACCTTCAAGGGAATTTGTACTAAGATTAGACAACCGGAACATACTTAAGCTTAAGCTAAAGCAACTAAGAGTTAATGAAAATTTGGCGACATTTCCTTTGTTTCTACAACTTCTTCCATAAAATAAGACAACCCTCAAACATCAATAAGGACACCCATAATAACATAATCAATGAACTCTTCAAGTTAAACTTTGTTTACTTCTTAAATCCACCTTCACAATCATCCATAACCATACCTATAGTACAACATCATATTCACTCTCATATAATACTCCTTTAACATCATTTGTATTATTCACCACAAGATTGTACTCATAACATGTCAAAAACTATTATTCAAGTCAAGTCATTATTCAAGAATATCACTATTTCCATATTTGCACTCCATATTCTTCTCCCTTCCATAATCCAAGTCTTTTAACCTCTCAATATTCTTAATAACATGAATTGAACATAAAACTTACCTTTGATGATGTAGGAATGGACTTTGGGTGAGAGTACTTCACTTGGAGAAAACCCCACTTCAATACACAAGGACTTCTTGATCCCTACAAACCCTAGTGAGCATCCATACACTTGATTTTTACTAATTCTTGGTATTTACTCCTTGATTTCCCTTGGATATATGATAATATGATGAGAGAAATATTCTAGAACCTTCAAGACTTAGAGACAGAATGAAATCTGAAAATTTAAGATGGCTCGTCTATTTATAGCCGAAACCGGAAGGTTCCTGCAGAAGCGGTTCGGACGAAGCAAGGTCGACGACCTCGTCGACGGTCCGTCGACTTGCTTCGTCGACTTATATCTAATAATCTCTGATTGCAGAAACATGTTGACGGTCGGGTCAACAGTACCATCAACGTGTCAACGTTCCGTCAACTTGGTCCGTCCGGCCGACCGGCGCCCCCCGCAGTCTCACCGTAAACATATTGATGATGCACGTTGCCGACGTCCGTCGACATGTCGATGGCCCGTCGACAAGGATCGGGTGTTCTCGAATTTTTCCGATTCCGGGCCCGATTGTGTTGATTCAATTTGTTCAACTTCTAACCTCGTAAATCACCAGGAATACCTGTTGGTACATTGTATTCGGGGTACGGTATTCTTAACCTTAACTTTCTCCAACAAGCTTTTCTTCTCTTTTTCTCAAATGTGTTTCGAATCTTAATTAGAATCATTAAGTATCCTCTACTGTGTGGACATCATATACACCTTAACTTACGTTAGCCTATTCACCACACAACAACATGAAATTTTCTGAGGTGTAACAGAAGCCACCAAACTTCTAAAAGAAGTATATGCGGGAACATGTGGACCCCATATGAATGGATTCGTACTAGGAAAGAAGATTATACAAGCTGGATATTATTGGATGACTACGGAGAGTGATCGCCGTAAATATGTGCAAAGGTGCCATCAATGCCGATCCACGGTGATTTAATCAAAGTCCCTCCAAGTGAGCGCACGCTATGAACACACCACACGTTTTCGTCGTCAGTACGGATGTTATTGGACCCATCGAACCCACAACCTCGAACGGCCACCGGTTCATCTTGGTTAACATTGACTATTTCACCAAGGTGGAAGCAACGTCTCACAAATCGCAAGAATAAAGAAAGTGGTGGCGGATTCTTGTGCAAAACCATATCATATGCGTAATCGGTGTGCCCGAGTCCATCATAACAAGACAATCTGAGCAAATCTGAATAGCCCCCTAATGAAAGATATCTGTGAGCAATTCAAGGTCACCCATCGAAACTCGACAGTACCACCGGCTGCAAATGAATAGAGCCGTAGAAGTAGCTGACAAGAATATTAAGAGGATATTGAGGAAGATGACTGATAATCATGGGTGGCTGGCACGAAAGTGCTACCTTATGCCTTATCGGGGATATCAAGGGAAGATGACCGATAATCATGGGGTGGTTGGCACGAGCAGCTACCTTGGCGCCTTATCGGGGATACTGTACTACGGCCATGACTTCAATAGGAGCAACTCCATACCTGCTGGTCTATGGAACCGAAGCAGTCATACCCGTTGAAGTTAAGATACCTTCCCTGGGAATCATTCAGGAAGCAGAATTAGACGATCCTGAATGGGTTCAAGCTCGATATGAGCAATTGGCCTTAATTGATGAGAAAAGAATGGTTGCTGTATGTCATGGTCAATTGTACTGACAAAGGATGGCAAGAGCTTTCAACAAACGAGTCAAAACCAGACTTTTTTGGGTCGCGCAACTGGTGCTCAAAAGGATTTTTTCGTACCAAGATGAATACAAGGGGAAAATTGCTCCCAACTGGCAAGGGCCTTACGTAATCCGCAAAGTACTCTTCGGAGGAGAGGTAGTGTTGGCAGAAATGGACGGTCAAGAGTGGCCGAAGCCGATCAACTCAGATGCAATCAAGCGCTAGTATGCATGAAGAAGGAGCTTTTTAGTTTGTAATAATACTCTTTGCTTGTAATCGTTATTCTATTTTGCTTGTATTAGTTATTTCCTTTTGCTTGTATTAGTTATTTCCTTTTGCTTTTAATCATTTTGTAATAGATAGGCTAAACAAAACACTTTTTGTAATATTAACTATGCACTGACCTGATTTCCCCACAGTGGGATACGTAAGCAGTCCATTTGGGACCCGATCGCTTTATTAGTAAAACCCAAAAGTCCATTTCTGAACTACGTTCGACCTGAATTCCTACTGCGACAGGATACGTATGCGCTCTTTGAGCTCGGTCGCATCTAAAGAAAAACCCAAGAAAATCCCTAGGAAGCCGTAGAGATAGGACTTCACAAAGAAGCAGGGACCGCTGCACGCCCAACTGGGGCAAAAGTTTTTAGAGGATCTAAAAAATTCGCACCGTCAAGCCACTACAAAAATTCAACTAATCCAGGACTCGAAACTGGGACATAAATTTTGAGAAGACCTCAAAATTTCCCGAAAGATTCGGCATAAGAATTAATGGATCAAAATTTAAACTAGGGCAGAAATTTTGAGAAAAGGTCTCAAAAATTCCGCGTAAGGAAGCAAAGCCTCAACATACGGTTTAGAGAGGACCTCCCCCATTCAAAACGCATGTCATGACAATTAAAAATGCTTTTATTTTTTCACAAAATAGATACCCTTATGGTAGCATTACAAAAATAATTTTTCTGCATAATGAAAGTAGGTTTATCTTTTGAATACCAGAGCTAAAGGGGTTTTGGGTCCAGAAAGCCGAAGATATGACAGCGCCGGCAACACGGATCAACTTAAAATAGGAGAAAACTAACCCATTTCTGATGCAGGTCCCTAGGACAACGGAAGACGATCCTTTTTCTAACCTTGCTTCATGTGCAGGAAACGTTTCGCTAAAGAAGGTCCAGAACGCTGTTGAGATTCGGCCTTCGGAGTATATGACCAGCCACGAGGGCTGTGAAAGATTTTAACTACTACCAAGGACAAAAGCCACAAAGGCTAAGAAAATCAGAATACCATGAGAGTTAAGTATCCAGCCACGAGGGCTATAAAAGATCAAAAGGCCATAGGGGAAGATATTTTGAATGCCAAAAGGGCAAATATCTGGCCATAAGGGCTATGAAAGACTTCGAATGTCAAAAGGGCAAAATATTAAGCCACAATTGCTACAAAATGTTTGGAAATTGCCACAATGGCAAAAGTTTGGCCAAAAAGGTTATAGTAAAACAAAACGGCACATCCGACCAAGAGGGTCACAGCCGAGAATAAGGACGAAAGTGTCACGCCCTAAATCTAAAGAGGCGTGGCTGGCACCTGGTGCCACACTCAGCCCGAGTGAACCATACTGAGCTTGAATCTCCAGAGTGATAACCCTCAAGTTAGACCGACAAGGTCTACCCGTAACAGAAGATACCAATAGGGCTGACAAGGCCGCACAAGAACTGTCCATAACACTTAGTCATCAAGACTACACGAGATATCAGCCAAAACATATATATACATCTGTTATGCCTACCGACGAGGTCGCCATCCGTCCGATTGCAAGACCAAAATGAGTACATAAAGGGCCGACAAGTGCCAAGACTCTACTACTATGCAGACACGTCTATAAGCTTCTACCGAGTACATAATCGTATCATACGGGACAGGCCCCGACCCACCCATCATATATACATAGCAAAAGAAGACTCCAAGTAGACTTAGCAACTCCAGAAAGAATGGAGCTCACTAATCAGCTGATCTCTCGTCTCTTCTACTGAGGAGGTCTAATCTGTTGTCTATCGTAACCCGCAGTACATGAATACAAATGCCGTCCACCTAAGAAAGGACGTCAAAGACAAATAATGTACTGAATATGTAAAGCAAGATAACAACTGAAGTGAAATCAAGATAACAACTGAAGTGAAATAACAAATTATACTCTGGATATATCAAGAAAGAACCTGGAGGTTCTCTACCTGGGTTGCCTCTCATCTGAGGCAAGATAATATAACTCTAAAGATATAACTCCGTGACCCGAAGGTCAGGCATAGATAACTCCATGACTCATAGGCCAGGTATAACCAACTCCATGACCCGTAGGCCAGGTATGCGCAACTCTGTGACCCGTCGGTCAGGCAACAACTCCATAACCCATAGGCCAGGCGTATACATACATATAATGATAGCTTGAAGGCAACATAATAGCCTATAAGCAACATATACACTAGTTATACCTTCTGTCATTCTATCATCGTATATAGCTCGACTATTCTTATACTCATTCTTAACTAGAGAGGAGTATTACAATGAGGTCATGGTAACCCAAGTACAATCTTCGTGAATAGCACATCCTTGTGCGAATAGTCAAAGGTGTCTCAATAGTAGGAATCATGTCAATGAAAAGAAGGAATAGCCTTAACATATCTCGAAGTCTGTATAAATGTCCAACGCTTACTTCCTAAGCTCGCGAATCTACAACCATGATAATATAGGTTACAATTAGACCATCTACACCTCTTATTACCCAATCCAAGTATGAATGAAACTTTAACGAAATTCAGGCAGCATTTCCTCTACAATTCTTACTCTAATCCAATACCAAAACAACCCACAATATACACAACATCATCATCATCAACAACAACAGCAATATTCACACGCTATATTCCAAGAATTACATCCACAACAACCCAAGAATACACTCCAAATTAGTCCACACGATAATAAAAACAACAACTTATACGATTTTCGGCCATTACTTCCGTAGTTCTCATCTCACAATTTAGCTATGGCTTGGATGAATTTAAATACATCTAGGAGAGTAGAATGCTTACCTTGTTGCTAAGAACTCCTCTTCTTTCACCTTACTTTACATAGAAGAATTCTCCGATTTGCTATCACCTGGAGGAAATCAACATGGGTATAACCTCTATGTCGTCCTCCCCATTTTTGTTTCTGTGTAGTGACTGATACCTTGAGTAAAGTCACGTTATTTTCCACAAAGGAAAGGAGTACGAGTTTGCTGCCTTCCAAAATGATTTTCTTCATTAATGTCTTCAAGTAAAATGATATAAAGAAATATAGACCTTATATCTTTATGGACCGTGGGCCCTACATCATTAGCCATTACTTTACTACACTCTATTCTTATCTTGATGATGCCTACTTGTATATATACATAGTGACTTTGTTTAATGCTGCCACTACACCAATATATGTACATAGTCACACTTTGTTGCCCATTTCCCATGATTCCACGTGTGGGTGTGGTTGGCAAACAAGTTACTATTTATTTAATTTCCTTGCCACCAATGAAATTTCCATATTTAATCAACTGCACAAGTAATTAATTTCCTTAAATCTCAATTCACTTATGCAATAGTTATTTTTAACACACTCCATATACTCGTTATCATGACCATGAAATATAGTACTACTCTGTAGCCTATTTATACATACACTAAATATTAGCCTCAATCTCCGTCGTCACACTTGTTAAGTCTTAAGTCATTTCGGGAACCCATCCTTTTATACACCGATCTCTTTATTTGCATACTTGAATATGACCAAAATTCCATACAGTTCATATAACTTGTTAAACATAGCATAAATACTTGTAACGCCAAAAATAATATTTTCCTTGAACTCGCTTTCCAACGCATGAAAACACGAGATGTGACAGAAAGAAAGATGATTCAGTCGAAGGGGCCATAACTGTCATTCGCATCACTTCTTCTTATTTGCCAAGAGGGCCATTGCACGTTTATTTTCCTGCTGCCGAGAGGGCCATTCATACAAACTGCCAAGCACCTTTATTTTCCTGCTGCTGAGAGGGCTATTCATACAAACTACCAAGAGGGCCATTGCTCGTTTATTTTCCTGCTGCCGAGAGGGCTATTCATACAAACTGCCAAGAGGGCCATTGCACGTTTATTTTCCTGCTACCGAGAGGGCCATTCATACAAACTGGCAAGAGGGCCATTCATACAAACTGGCAAGAGGGCCATTGCACGTTTATTTTTCTGCTGCCGAGAGGGTCATTCATACAAACTGCCAAGAAGGCCATTGTACGTTTATTTTCCTGTTGCCGAGAGGGCCATTCATACAAACCGCCAAGAGGGCCATTCATACAAACATGCCAAGAGGGCCATTGCATATCTATTTTTCCTGCTGCCGAGAGAGCCATTCATACAAACATGCCAAGAGGGCCATTGCATATCTATTTTTCCTTCTGCCGAGAGGGTCATTCATACAAATTGCCAAGAGGGCCATTTATTTCAATTTCCAAGAAGGCCATTCATACAGACATACCAAGAGGATATTTTATTTCAATTGCCGAGAAGGCCATGCATATAAATTATGGGATATAACAAGATAGCAAAGCGATGTAAAATCGGTCATGAGACCGCAGTATTCGCTCAAAAAACAAGACGATATAAATCTGGTCATGAGACAGCAGTATTCGTCATTCAAAAGTCAACGTTACTCAGCAGATGGAAGCAGATTTGTAGCCGCCAAAGAGCAGGCTGATCAAATCAAATCCAGATAGATTTCAGAGCAAACGTAGAAATTTTTCTTACGCAACTAGTCGAGATAGGGTGCCCATTAGAGTCAAGCTCTCCGGCCAGGACTTGGAAGATCACTCCTCACCAAGCTCAGCCACACAGAACTGTTTATTTGCTTACGTGTTTTGTCTGTTTTATTATTCCGTAACCGCTCAGACACACACCGGAACACACAAAGGCCCTCCCGCATAAGGGATATGCTTTTCCTCCAATTGAGTTGAACTACAAGTGACTTGATTCCCAAGAATAGGGATATGTAGGCAGACTAATGCCGTAGAGTCACCACACTCTCACCAATCATACCGACTTCCCAGCCTTTTGACAAACGAAAATCTGAGAATTTGCTTTAATTTGCATTTAGAAGTCATACTCATGTCGAGCTACAAATGGCCCGAATTCTCATGAAACCCGAGATATGTAAAACCTGTAAACTAGGGTTCGCCATATATTTTGAAAATTGCATAAAAATGAGGGGCAATATGACTTGGGTCAGTCAAAAATCAGGGTTAGTCAAATTTTGTTGCTCAGGAATGGTCCCGCCATCCCCGAACACCTAAGGGGCAGTTGTTGACACCTAATTTTTGACCTCTCATAATTTATTTTAATTGCTCAAAATACTTGAATATTAAATAGGGTAATATATGTTTTCTTTTAGAAGATCAGGATGATTTTATAAACTATGCAAATAATATTTTACCTTTGTTGTTTGGTAAGGTAATTTCTATAATAAATCATTTGAAACTTATTTCACAAAGAATTAATGATGCATTTTACTAATTTCAACCAGAAAATAGTGTAAAATATCTATCTATTTAATTGTGCAATTATCAGAAATGAATCAAAGAAATATTTACTCCATTTTAATTCAAGAAAATTGATTGATTGAAATAAATAATCATTTTTTACCCCCAAAATTTTATTTCTGCATATTCCCTTATATGGGCAATTCTCAAATTAATTATAATTAATTTAGATGATTAATTATGGTTATATTTGTAAATTGCTTATTATATGTTTAATCCTGGCTACAATTGAAATAATCAATTAGTTAGTCAAATAGGGCCACAATTGAAAATAACAAAATTCATGTTTTAATTCAATTAAGGCCATGCCTGTAAATTCAATATTTTGTGAAAATCAGTTGGGTCTTTTAAAATTAATTGGTTGTTTAGTTTCAATTTAATTACCTAGCAAATCAATCCCTTTAATTGTTTTTTTTTACTTACCCATTAATTTTCATTTTTTTCTCCCCTTATATATGCATTAGTGTGTGTGTGTGTATATATATATATATATATATATATAAATTTTGTGAATAAAAATTATTGTTTAGTATATACCTAGGCCCATTTAAATGGATCGAGTGTCCTATATATATATAAAATAGATAACAAGGGCCAGACCCGGCCCAATTCGCAAAATAAGAAAAAAGGGGCAAAGCCCCCTTTGCCACTTCAGTCATACCAAACGCAGCCTCCCCCTTTTCTCTCCAAAAAACCCTAGCCGCCCCTATGCAATTTTTTCTGTCCTCGTCGCCATGGCTATTTATAGCAAAATGGCAGGAAAAGAAAAGCTTTCCCAGTTCTGGCATGGCCAAAACGAGTAAAGCATTGAATGCTCTCACTAGTTTTCACCTAACGGTGCCCAAACACGATATTATTTCTCTATTTTCTTCACATTTTTACAGCTTCAACGATAAGAATTCTGAAATCTCTTAATGATTTTTGTTTGCATCCCATTTGAACTTTGGTTTTTCATTGGCTCATGACTGGTCACATGGATCGACCTTTTTAAGGTCAAATCCGACCTTCCATTTAATCTATTCAGTGATTGTTAGCCGTTAGATGGGGTTTGAGAAGAAATTTTTTGAAAAAATCTTAAAAGTCCCACATCGGTTGAAATTTGGGTTTTTACCTCAATTTGGGGGTTATAAATAGAACCCCTAATTCTAAAAAAAACAGGGAGGTTGGACATCTTAACACTGAATACCTAGGGTTTCTAGCCTCGTTGCTTAAAACCTTTAATTTTCAGTGAAGTTTAAATTTTAAAAGTTTGTTTGCTTGTTTCCTTGGTGTGGTCTGGTGAATTTGAGCTTTTGAGGGATCAATTTGAGATTCCAAGTCCAGTTCTCGATCAAAGGCTGCACTCACAGGAGGTAATTCCCCTTTTCTCGTTAATCTTTGCAATTTTCTATATTTTGTAGGTTCTAATTAGTTGTTATATGATGTAGCATGTTTGTTTGTGTGTGTTTAAGTAGATAGTATTCTGTCTTACTTCATTAAACTGTTTTGAGTTGTTTTTATAGTTTGTTTGTTTATTGCTCATAGAATATAGCCTATTTGTTTATGTATGTGCAGTTAGATGGTATTGTTATCTTCTTGTCATCTTAGGTGATTAGTATGCTATGGTTGTATGATTTGAATCCTGAATAAGAAGCCTAGCCTATTAGTTAAAGATGTGTCAAGTTAGTTATTACATGAGTCATTATGTGTGGAGTTCAACATGATAATTATCAACTTTTATTAAGCATGTTGTTAATGGTCAGTTTGGTTAATCTATACTAGTGTATGCATATTGGTTTGATATTCAGATATATGCTTGAGTGAGGTACAATCCTATTTGAAGTTGATCTAAAATGGTGTATAAGCTGTATACGGCTGCCTTATTTGCCTATATTCCTAAGTTTGACAAACCTGTAGTGAGTTTATTCTATTTGGTTGACCTATTTGCCTGCTTAAACTTAATACTAAGTCTAATAGGTTGTTCTGAGTTCTTGTAATGCTTATGAACTAATTATGTCTATCTGAGCATGTATAAATGCTTTTAAAACGACTAATATGATCCTTCACCCTGAGTTAAGTCTATTAAACATGTCTAATAAATTAATGTATTAAAATGACTAATATGATCCTTCACCCTGAGTTAAGTCTATTAAACATGTCTAATAAATTAATGTAGGCTTAAATACTGATGGTATGGCATTAGAAACTATTTTGAACTGGTTAAGAGATTCAATGAGGTCAAGATATGTTTGACAGGAACTAGGTATGCTAGTTGAAAATCAATGAGTATATGTCATTATATTAATCTGATTTGTGTGCAACATGTCTATTGTCTCCTTCCATGTTCAGTGTTTGAAGGAATCAGTCATGTGGTTGGCTTTAGTCTTAAGCCTACCACTTAGTCGAAATCCATGTTATCTAATGCATTATGGGCCTGCTGAAAAAAAGGAAATGATTGTAACACTCTGCTTTGTCCTAATTTGTATATTGTGTGATTAATGCTTCACTTAGTATGCCGAATGTTATTAAGTGACCTGAATTTGATCCTCCTTGACTAAAATGAGGCATGTATACTGATATATCCCTAGAATGTGAAACCAACACTAGAAAAACATGTAGTTTGAGTGCTGTGGGGAAGAGATATATGGTCTTGATAACCCATCTGATAGCATCATGTTCAAGTTGGCATTCTTTGTTTGGCCTATTTGATTGTCTTGATTCATTTTCATATTATCCTGTCTATTGACATTTTTATGCAAAGACTTAGTGTGAGCAAGTATGCTTAGGAGAATCATGTGTATGGGCAGAGGTAGCCTAAACTTGCCCAAAATGCATGCTTGCTTCCTGTTTGCCTCCTTAGTTCTCTTCTCTGCATCTCTTGTGCTTTGGATCTTTGATCATTTGATTGAGTTGGCTTGTCTGAATCCTGTCTATGCCTAAACATAGTATAACACATGTATGTATATGTCTGCTGATATACCTATTAGTCAATACACTAATGAGGAGGTCCAATTGGCCAAAAGGGATCAAGCTTGAGCCTCTCCCATTGTCTGCCCTGCCTGGGGTTCATGAAACTCCCTTGGATCTTGTGCGGCATTGGGCACAAAGAGGTAAAAGCTTTCCTTTTTTAGCCATTTGGGAATCCTCAAAGGTGTATATACTCAGGTATATCAAAGAAGTGTACATACATATGCTTAGGTCTTCCTTTAATTTATAAGTAAATACCTGAATCTGTTGGACTAAGTTTTATTTGAAGAATAGATTTGATTGACCGATTCATTGTTTATTATGTATGTTCCTTGCCTGCCTAATACGTATACATGGTATTAATTTTTATCTTCTCTATGTGGGAAACTCTCTTGCATTTCTGGTCCATTGCATCGCCAATACAGGGGTTGGGCCGAGGCCCAATCCTACTTTCTGATCGAGTCCAGTTCGTGATTTGAAAGGGAAGCAAATATTATTTTGAAGGCCCTGCTATGGGTGAAAATAGCACTAATGGGGCGGGTAGTCCATTAGTAAAATAATCCTTCTCCTTTCCTTTATCTGATTCATTTGTATGGTTTGTAAAAATTTGAACCTTATTATTAGTAGAAACCCTGGTGGATATAGAACTAGGATTATCGCTTAGTTGGAATTAGGTAATCACGATAAAATAAATTCAAATCATTGCAAACTTTGGCTTTAAATAATTGATATCTAAAAATGAATACCTTTTGCTAAGTATCACGAGTTTGAGACAAGGACAACAAGCTGATTTTTTTTCTAAAGTGGAACTCATGCTATTTTATAATGTTGAAGTCGTGTATAAATTTTGTATAAATAAGATCACTTGAGAAACTGAAAACGGATTCAAGTTTTTTTTAGAAAAAATGACCTGTTTGTAACAACTCTTCGAGACAAAAGAGCATATTTGCATAACTGAATATTGGACCTGGAAGTCCACCAAAAACTGGACCAAAACCAATTATTTTTATTAAAAGAGGCACTTCTGGACTGCGTTTTCTTTGGAAAAAACTGGACACATTTTGAAACTTTAAGACTTGATGAAACTTGGGCTAAAAACTGGATTTTACCTTTGGGCTGGAACTGGAAATTGAACTTTACATGGATAAAAAATGACATTTTTGGAGGCCAGCCCCTTGGGCTAAATGTTGCGACGTTTTATGGACTAAATGACTTGGACTGAAGTTGACTTTGGGCCTGATTTGAGGTTGGATGGATTTGGTTATGTGGACTATGGTTTGGACTTATTGGGCTTCACTAAAAAAGGGGACTTAATAAAATGGACTTATATATATATATATATATATATATATATATATATATATATATATATATATATATATATATATATATATATATATATATATATATATATATATATATATATATATATATATCAAAAACGGGAATATATCCGATATTTTCGTATAAGTATATAAAACCCGTAAGCACTACACATTTTGTTAGGACTAGAATAGTAGCGACTCTATTCGGGAGAGATGCCAGGTGTGTTCTAGTCCGGAAACGAAGTGGGTTGAACACTTACGCGGATTTTTCTAAAGCAAACCCCCTTATTTATAAAGGGGACTTTTTGCCGTTTTTTTTTTTCTAAAAAAGGGAGATGATGATGTAAACATGAAAATGCTATATTTTTGCGAAAACTTTAACACATAAGCAAATAAATAAACCTTACAGTGAAGCTCGTAGGTCAACCGTATTCTACGGATCCTTAATACTAGGGTGCTTAAAACCTTCTCTGGGGGATCACCAAAACCCTTACCTCAAACTGCGTCCAAAAGACTTTTTCTCGGTTTGAAAAACTCTTTAAACCCGGTTGTCCTAATTTCCCTTTTGAATAAATTAGGTGGCGACTCTAAAACACTAAATATCCAATTTAGAGCACCAACAACATCGGATTACTTTTATGCCTTAACCTGCGTAAAAGCGAACCGTAACAACCGTACTAAGGAGCATATGCATTTTAAATTAATTGAATATTTAAATATTTCCAATTTGACGTAAAAATTCTTAATTGTAGGTTGTTTCGTAAATTTCAGTCTCTTAGCGATAATATAATGCTTGAATTAACGAACATTTTTTTCCAAACTTTCATCAAAAAAGAATTCAATAGCTTTCTCTTGATGATTACCATAAATATTTTAATATTTTATTTTTATACATAATATATTTCTTACAAAAGATTACATCCCCCAGTTCAAAAAGATTGTCCACTTAGCCAGATTGTCCACTTAGCCATTTGCACATCTCTTAAGAAAATACTAACTCCCAAGCAAAAATAGGTAGTTTGCCTAAACTATCCCAAATTAAATAAGTATTGGGATTTGGTCATTTAATACCTAATAAGAGCAAATCTGAAAAAATAATGTTAATTCTTTCTTGATTAGGTAAGTGAACACCCTTTTTGAACAAAAAAATAAAGGCTAAGTGGACACTTTTTTTGAATCGGAGGGAGTATTACACAATATTTGAGTATGACTGTTATAGAGAGGTAATTTTACAAAGAGTGTACCACTATAATGAATGTGACTGCTTTTAGAGGTAGAATGTTGTTATAGAGAAGTAAAATATAACATAAAAAATGGGTTCTAGAGAAAATCACGCCATTATAGTGAAATGTCATTATAACAAATGACAATTATAGAGAGGTTTGACTATACATTGGTTTGTCATAAATATCAATTAATGCCTAACAGTTTAGTTAATTGATCCGTGCCACCCTAAGGATCCATTTGAAAAGTCACCCCGTAATTGAATTTGGTGTAATTACTTTGATCTGTTTATTTATCATAACATAATTAATGTGTTTTTACAAACATAATATTTGATTGCACAAGTGTAATTACACAATCAAATCTTTTAAATGTTAAAAGTAAAAGTTAATTATCAATAACTTGACTATACGGTTTTACAATTCTTGACAAATATCATCTGTTTTAATATTCTGGGTAATGAAAAACTTGTTATTCTTAACTTTTGGTCTTAGGAATTCCTATATAACTACATAGTAAAAGATTTTATATTCTTTTATTAACTGATTTATAAATCAGATTTCAATCATCCCACGATTACAAATTAATGATTGGCTCTATCTATAAAGATTTTAAATTTGTTCATAATGATCAAATCATATCTGGCCATGTTTCCACCTGTTCGTTCATTCTCGATGCAATTTTTAAATATTGGATTCTCGCTTAATCATCTGTCTCTGTCACTTGTAGTTATTTATCATCCAGTGAATGACTTATAAAAGATCCGTTAATATTAATCTAATCCAATTAGAATGTTGGTACTTTGTAGTTGTACATAAGTAAAAGTATTGAAAATCGTATTTACTTTTTCTATTTCTAACCATAAGGAAGAGTTATCCTATTTTATTCCAACAAATAATATAATCATGGCTCAAGAACTATACTAACAACCTGCCTAATTTATTATAGAAGTTTCCACGATCAATGATTGGACGATACAAATTAGAAACCTGTCTCATATGAAAATCCATTTGGAACCTAAAGGTTTGTTCCCTGGAGGAAGATCAACCAAATCCCAAGTATGGTTTCTTAAAATGGATTCAATTTCACTATTTACTTCCTCTTTCCAATATTGTGCTTCTAAAGTAGGCACTGCTTCCTTAAAAGTTTGAGGCTCTTTTTCCACTAAGAATGTCAAGAAATCTGGACCAAAGGAAGTAGATGACCTTTGACGTTTGCTACGACTTGGGTTCTCCTCATAAGGAGTACTTTCCTTTGTCTCTTCCCGAGGTCATTTAGATCTTTCGCTAGACGACTCACGTTTCTCTTTATATGGATAAATATTTTTAAAAAATTCTACATTATTTGATTCCATTACTGTATTAACATGAATGTCGAAATTTTCTGATTTGTGCACTAGAAACCGATATGCTTTGCTATTGGTGGCATAATCTATGAAAACACAATCTACGGTTTTCGGTCCTATTTTCACCCTTTTGGATTTAGGAATTTTACCTTAGCTAGACACCCCCACACTTTGAAGTATTTCAAGCTGGGATTTCTTCCTTTCCATCTCTCATATGGAATGTATTGTGTTTTGCTATGGGGAACGCGATTAAGTATTCTATTAGCCGTAAGAATAGCTTCCCCTCACCCTCCCCCTCTCCCCCCACAAGTTCTGGGGTAAACCAGAACTTAACAGCAAGGCATTCATCATCTCCTTTTATGTTCTATTTTTTCTTTCTGCAATCCCATTGGATTGTGGAGAGTAAGGGGCAGTTCTTTGATAAACAATGCCATATTCCAAACAAATTTCTTCAAAAGGAAATTGATATTCGCCGCGCCTATCACTCCTTATCATATTAATCTTTTTGTTAAATAGAGTCTCAACTTCACATTTGTATTGCTTGAATGCTTCAATTGCTTAATCTTTACTATTAAATAAATAAACATAACAATAACGAGTGTTGTCGTACATGAAAGTAACGAAATACTTCTTCCCTCCACGAGATGGAGTTGACTTCATGTCACATATAGCTGTGTGAATTAAGTCTAAAGGATTTGAATTCCTTTCAATTGACTTGTAAGGATGTTTAACATACTTAAACTCCACATAGATATGACATTTTAAATTTTCGCATTTAGGCAATACATCCAAATTAATCATTTTTTCGCAAGGTTTTAAAATTGACATGTCCTAAACGGTAATGCCAAAAATCATTTGACTCAAGTAAGTAAGATGAAGCTGAAATTTTATTATTATCAACGACCATTACATTTAGTTTGAAAAGGTCCTCTCAGAAAGTAACCTTTTCCTATGTACATCTCGTTCTTACTTATTACAACTTTGTCTGAAATATACACACACTTAAAACCATTCTTCACTAGAAGTCCGTTAGAGACTAAATTTTTCCTAATTTCAAAAACATGAAAGACGTTGTTGAGAGTCACCACCTTGCCAAAAGTCAATCAGAAACATCTTTCCACAACCTTCAATTTTGGTTGTTGCAGAAATTCCCATAAAAATGGTATAGTCTTGTCCGGCGGGAGCATATGAAGCGAATGCTTGTCTAACAGCACAAATATGGCGAGTGTTATACCCTATTTTAACCGGGTCAAAACGGAGTACAACATATTGGTGATTCCTATGTTACTAACTTAAGGAGTCGCCACCTAATTATTTTAAAAGGAGAATTAGGACACCTATTTTAACTAAGTAAATGCTAAAAATTAACTCCGATTAATGATCTACTTAACTAATGTGATTCTAGGTAAGGGTTCTTACTTATCCTAAAGGGAAGGGATTAAGCATCCTTTAAGATCCATTAACTACGGTTAACCGGCCAAACTTAGGTTAATTAATATAGACGAAAATGTTATTAGTTAAACAATTAAAGCATAAGATCATTTGAACTAAATGACATACTAATTAAGCTTCACATTTTAGTGAACAGTTGAAAAAAAAAACTTACATTTGATGCAGCATTAGTCTAAATGATTTGAAAAATAATTTCATAGCCAAACAAACTATCTTCAAGTAAAGGACTTCACAACACGAACAACTTTTGTAAAATGAGTTCTTAAATGTCCTTTAAGAAATACCCTGATTTTAAACTCTATAGACTCATTAAGTTGACAAATTTAGACAACTTGATTAGAGTTTTCTTAAAAAAAAGTTACGCTTTGAAAAATGACTCAAAACTGGAAAGTGGAAATTTTAGTCCACCTGTTCCAAAGCTACAATTTTAGCAAGAAAGTAAAATAAGAGTTGAGAAAATACACAAGCTTAAATAGTGCACTAATTTATTTGAAAAGATGTAGCACGGCCTCAAAAACTATTGTCAAATTCATAATTTTAAGTTCTTACGCAGGTAAACATTACTACTCTTTAAGTGATGGAAAATATTACCTTATTAATAATAAATGATTGGGATAGTCTAAATGACCAAATAAAAAATACATTAACTAAGTTTATCCTAAAATCCCAAAACGAGATACACCAAACATAAGCAAACCAGCAATTATATTTAAAAAAAAAATGAAGATGGAATGACTGGTAAGGGAAAGATAGCCATGGGAGGTCCTGAATTAATTTCGCTCGTTCCTCTTGATAGATCTGATGCATTTAAAGGAAAATCTGCGGAATTGACTCCATGCTCGGGTAATGGGAGAGTCTTAGGTTAAGACTCCATGTTTGCGAGAGTCCCGGATTAAGACTCCATTTGCTTTGAAGTGTACATGTAAAATAAAGGGAGATAAAGATTAGCGATATAATCTCACGTTCCCGTAAGCGAATATAAATGCACAACTAGTTGAAGGCAAAATGAGAATGTAATTAACTTGCAACCACAAAAAAATGTCAAGGCAGATTACCAATATAGGAGAAGATTCCTATACAAATTTATACTAACAGAATATATTTATATTAAAACAACCAAACTCATGTGTTGTCAAATTCTTTGGTCATTAGAACAATTTGGCATGCCTTAAAGTTAATAACCGAGTGAAGTACATATTATTTTTCTTACAGTAGTTGGATGAAAAAAAAAGGACAAAGTTAGGCTCGACCGAAATCAATCCCGAGTTTTATGTGAAGGATGAATCTAAAATACGGCAATATCTTCCCCAACAAAGAACACTTTCAGATTTTCGCATACTAAACAAAACACATAACCTGTTCGTAACGTTCATGTTTTCCAGATTCAACTAGCCTAGGACGAGTTAACATGACGGGACAACATTTAAGTGGAAGGAAACACACAATTAATTAGACTAACACAAATAGACATTTAAGAACATGGCCTCTAGCAAAACCAATGAACACAAAATGACTTCGCAAGGATTTAAAATAAGCATACTGGATAATCTTTTAAGGAAAAAAATAGAAGAAACTAAAAGCATTTTCAAAATATGCACAGAGTCATAAATGTATCGAAAATTACAATCGAAAAAGAAAAGATAGTTTGCCTACCTTTTTGTGGTGCAGTGAACTAGGGTGCAGGGTCTTAGATCCGACATGCTCCGACCTTGCTCACGAACAAAGCAATACAATAAATCAAAAGATATCCCGTCCGAACCTTGAAAGGGACGGAGATTTGAGGAGAAAAAAAATAGAGCAATGGAGAATAACTTAAAGCTTCTACTTTTGAAGGCTAAGTAAGAAACCAAAAGTATTTTGGAAGTTTGGAGAGGGAGAATGCATCTTTGTTGTAAATGAACTCAAACGCTAGTATTTATAGGATGAGCTTAGGTTTGCTAGGGTTCAAAGATTTTGGGCGGGATTTGACCCAAATCTTGGTCAAAAACTTAGTTAAAAATCCGAACGTTAGAGATCATTTTTTTGTATGGATCGAAAAAGAAGGAAGAAGACGAAATTAATTAAGAGCTTTGTACTACAAAAACGAACAGACCATGACCTTGCCACGAAATGTTCAGGTCTTGCCTGAAATGGTGAGACCTCTTTTGATTTTGGGTTGAAGCTCTTTGGAATTTTACTGAGAATGGTTATTGCGAGAGAGGGATAGACATTGGTAGGAGCAGTTGTAGAGAAAATGTTAAGTTTAGGGTTAGGTTTGGGTGAGCCAATCTAATTTGGACTTAATCCTCTCCGTGTTGGGCTGAGTTGGGGAGGAAAATCATACACTTGGAATGGGCCTAAAATGAAAATACTAAAGCGATTAATTCAAATTTGTGGACAAAAAGATGGATCTCCTCCTTCCTTTATATTCTTTGGGCTTCTAATTAGATCAATACCTTAAAAATTGCATTAATAATATATATGTATATACTCGATGATGTTTTTATATTCTTCAAATCGAGTGGGCAAATGAGTAAGTTATGAAAACTTTAATCTCAAAAGTGGAGAAGAAAATCCAAAGATTTTAGTCCCCAACACAAACAGTACACAAAAGATTAAACAATAATTAGATTTCTAAAGCTTGCTATATCTGTAAGTGTTCAAATTCAGTAATTTACCTGAACTTTACTAAAAACAATAAATCGGTAACTTTCTAGTAATTTCTAAAAACCAGTTTCTGTTTTGTAAAACCAGAAAAATGTTAATGACAGAAATTAGATCAAAATAGAAAATTTTCAAGCCCACAAGTTTCTTGTGTGTCCTTAAGAAATCTAATCCCCTCACAGTTGCCAAGGTTAATGGATTAATTTCTCCCAGGATAGAGTGAAAAACTATTCTGCAATAGCGGCAATGCAAATTGCAGAACTTCGGCGAACTCAAATGGTGGAAGTAAATCACACTGGACACTTACGCTTTTGGTTTGAAAAAATATGCAGAATGCAGAAGATCAGAGAGGGGAGTAAAAACGCAGAGTTTTGTTCGAAATTTTTTAGTGAAGAAAACTGAGGCAGAGCCTCGGAATTTATTTCACAGTTTTGGGAAGACATGCCTGTTCGTCAAAGGCAATGTCTGTTTGGTAGTCCATTTGGTTATTACCGTTTAGAAAAAACAATTAAATTCCGCGAACTTTTTTCTTTAATTTAAATTATTGCGGAAAATATCAGAATTTGGGAAAATATATAACGGCATTTAAGCATTTAGAAAATAAATTTGGTCCAAAAAGATTATCGATCAATCAGACCGAAGCAGAAGCCGAGCAACAACAATTGAGTGCGGGGAGTCCCTCTTCTCAACTCTTTAAGAGCTAGAAGAGGTGATTCTATTAATAAGCACACAAGAAGCGCTTTCCCCAACAATGAGGGACAAAGTGCCACAAAGTGTCACAGAGTGTCTTTGCAAAATGAAATTTATTTAAATTTCTTTTTCCTCCATTATATTTTCTCACCATTTCCAATTCACACTACACTCATCTTTAAAACCTATGTCTTTAAAGCCCAACACACACAACCTATAAACTACTTTTGTTAGATATATTTCGGCTTATAATAATAATGATCTACCTGACTCCAAAACATTTACTAATTTGGTCCAGCGAATACCTATATTTTTTTAGATGCATAACATATGTTACGTAAGTCTTTAAAATAATAATAATGATAATAATAATAATAATAATAATAATAATAATAATAATAATAATAATAACAACAAAAATAATAACAACAACAATAATAACAACAATAACAATAATAACAAGAATAATAACAAGAAGAAGAAGGTCAAGCCGGCTTAGGGAAGGTAAGAAGATCGTGTCACTACGAATACTATGGTCGGGTTAGGGAAGGCTTGTGCCTTATAGATTTGGTTTCTTCAAGTTGTGTGATCGGTACAATAAAAGTTATTTTTTGAAAAATGTTTTCTAATGAATAATTAATTATTTGAAATAATTGAAAAAAATGTTTTTGGTGTTTGGAGAGTGAAGAAAGTTTCATTGAAAATAACATTTACTAAAGATTATAATAATATTAACAAAATAAATTATATTTTGATAAAATTTTGAGTATTGAATATTGATCATGATATGTAATATCTAAGCTGGTAGCAGCAGGGAAGTCATCTTATCTGTTTAGGTAGAATTAAATTATTTTCTTGCACAATATTTTATGGCAACTAAATATCATAAAAATATTTTATTTTATAAAAGAATTCTAAAAGTATTTCCCATCGTACCAAAAAAAAAGGTTTAGTTTTTCTTCTCCCAAAGATTGTTTTCCAATTTTTTAGGATATTATTAAAATATCAAGACATTTTTTTCTCTCTCCGTACAATACTCACAACAGCTAAGTAATACCGCAAGTGTTGGCCACGCGCCTCCTCATGGAAAAGCCGGACGGCGCCATTCCGGCGCGTCTGGACCCTCCGGCAACTCCTACTAACCCTACAACTTCAACTACCATCAAAAATCCTACGTTACCTTCCTATGCTAGCACAATTTCTTTAGCCCCTTCTTCTTCGACTAACCCATTTCACCATGGAAAGGAAACAGTGAAAGCTAAGCAAACTACTCACAATGGTGTATCTACTATCATCTTCAAACACACCAAGTATTATGGTTTAATGGCAACAGAGTGAAAATTCACTCTTGTTGGGCGCTTCCTAAGAGCTAGACCCCAAATTGATCGACTTAGGTCGAGTCTCAAAGAACTCATCAAGTTGAAAGGAACCGCCACAATTGGAGTTTTTGACACCTACAATGTCTTCCTCGACTTCACAACGGAGGAAGATTTTAATACTTTTTGGTATAGACGAGTAATTGACATTGAAGGGCAACAGATGTGGCTTCAAAAATGGTCACCGGACTTTAAACCGGAAGAGGATTTACCTATTGCTCCGGTATGGGTTCTATTGCCTAGTCTCCCCTTTCACTTGTTTAACTGGCACTATTTAAGACAAATTGTTAGCAGTGTTGGTATTTCGTTAGAACTGGATATGGCTACTAGAAATAGGACCAGACCCAGCATGGCTAAGGTTAGAGTCGAAATAGACCTACTTAAACCTCAGCCAGATCAGGTCTGGATTGGAATTGAAGATGAAAACTCCCCTCTTAAAGGTTTTTTTCAAAAACTTGAATATGAGGGCATTCCTAAATTTTGCAAACACTGTAGGAAATTGGGGTATATGATTTCTGATTGTCGGGTGTTGGAAAGAAAAAAGGTTGCTGAAGCCAGGAAGGCTACAACCGACAATGAAAATTATTTGGATCAATTTGACAATGCTAAGGAGACTTGAAAAGAGGAATATGTTCGGAACCACGATATGGTTGATGCTAGTACAAATGAGAACCAACAGAGGAGTGTTGCTATTGAGGCTAATCAAGCTGCTACAAAAAATGATGCTAACACGAAAGAACGAGCAGATCAGACCAAGAGCAAAACTGAGCCTAGCAAAAAGACTAACAAGATGCCCACTAAAAAACCCAGTATGCTCCTGAAGATCATTCAATCTACCAAAAGGAGAAGAAAAAGAAAAAAGAAGAAGGATAAGGAATCCAAAGTAGTTGCTTTTACTACTGTTGAACAGAGGGATAATATTAGCACCAATAACAACCATATGAACAACAGTGATCCAACAGAGAACCACCAGGAAGAAGAGGGGAGCAGTTCCAGTTCCCTTCATCAGCAACACGAAATAAGTACTCAAGACAGCCCTAATGATGCAGAACATGGAAATAACAACTTGGAGGTCGTGAACAACAATAATCAGGGCAAGGAACATCAAGGTATGCAACATCTCTTGTGGCAACCTGAGGACGATACTGCTAGTATCCCATCATAAATCAAGGCACTACCAGGCATAAATCTTACTGTTGACTTGAACACTGGACCTGCTACTGAGAATGTGCGTATCGAGGTACCCATCCAGAACTACAAAGTTAATAAGGCAACCAATAGGCAGCAACAACAAAAGAAGCAATACACTAAGCATGTGAATCGACAGATTAAGGTTTTCTCTCCCAACAGGGTCACTGTTATAATACCAGAGGATCAACTCCAATCAGAACCTGTTGAGACCAACATCAATGATCGTTTTTCTCCTGCAAAGAAAGCCAAGAACAGAAATAAGAGAAACAACAAGAAAAACAAAGACAAAATCTCCTCCTCTGAAGGGGGAGGAAGCAAAAATTGATTACCCCCACCGTTTTATGATTAGTTCCATTTTTTGGAATTTTTGGAGGGTAAAATCTAGGAAATCTATCCACAGACTCAAAAAACTCATTCAAATAAACAAAGTAGATCTCACTGTTATCATAGAACCCTTTGTCAATATGAACAAGCTTAGCAAATACATGAGGTTACTGGGGTATCAACATAGTATTTCAAATACCAATGGTCAAATTTGGTTATTTGGACTGGGGAGCATCATACTCAGGTGGTTGTTAGCTCTGACCAACAAATTACCATTAAGAAACACTACAGCCCTTCGAATTGTGATCTCTTCATTATTGCTATATATGCTAAATGCAGTTCTAGGGAAAGGCAAGACTTATGGGCTGATCTTATCAATGTTCATCAGCTGATTCAGGGGCCTTGGTGCATTGGGGGTGACTTTAATGTCATCCTAGACCCTAATGAGAAACTGGGGGGCAAACCTCATAGGATGAGGAATAGCTTTGACTTTAGCACCTGTATGGATGCTTGTGAAGTTTCTGACTTGGGATTTGTAGGCCCAAAGTATACTTGGTGCAACAACAGGAAACCAATAAAGAGAATTTGGAAGAGGCTTGACAGGATTTTCATTAACGATGATTGGGCTCAAATTTTTACCAACTGTCAAGTTAAACACCTAGCGAGGACAGGTTCTGATCACAGACCTCTCCTTATTAGATGTCATCATGATCAACAAGATAGTATTAAATATTTCAAATTCTTGGACTTTTGGACAAGTCAACCTACTTTTATGAAGTTAGTGGAGCAATCTTGGAACACTAATGTGATTGGCAATCCTATGTGGAGATTGCAATCCAAACTCAAGCTTCTCAGTAAAAATCTTAGTACATGGTCCAGAGAGGTAATTGGAAATATTTTTGAGCAGGTTAAAATCTGGGAGGATAAAATGCTTTTTTTGGAAGATCAGGACTTAAACCTCAACAGTGAAATCACCAGAGAGGCTCTCAACAAAGGCCAGGCAGAATACATCAATTGGATGAATATGCAAGATAATCTCTTGAAACAAAAATCTCATGTGGATTGGTTTGAAGAAGGAGATTGCAATTCGAAATATTTTCACAGTGTTATTAGAGATAGAAGAAGGAGGCTCCACTTACACAGAATCAAAAATCACCGTGACACATGGATTCAGGGAGATGATAGAATAGCTAATGCTGCTGTTCATCACTTTGAGCACCTTTTTAATCTCCCTCACTCTTTTACAGACTTTAATATTATTGATTGTATCCCCAGTATTATTACTAATGAAGATAATTCTTTCCTTACAGGTGTCCCTAATTATGATGAGATCAAAAGTGTTGTATTTAGCATGAGTGCCTCCAGTGCTGCTGGACCTGATGGCTTCAATGGTACCTTCTATCATAAATGTTGGGATATCATTGGAAATGATGTCAAAGATTTTGTACAAAGTTTCTTTTTAGGCAAAAACCTTACAAAATATTTTACTCATACCTGCCTTGTTTTACTTCCTAAAGTGAACCCTCCCTTCACCTTCTCTGATCTCAGACCTATTAGCCTTACTAATTTCTCTTGTAAAATCATTTCTAAGATTCTTTCTATTGGACTTAATCCCCTGTTGGATAAGCTTATATCTGAGAATCAGAGTGGTTTTGTCCAAGGTAGGCTAATCACTGAAAATGTGCTACTGGCACAAGAAATTGTCCATGGTATTAAAAACTATAACAAAGGTGGTAATATGGTCATCAAACTTGATATGGATAAAGCTTATGATAGGATGTCTTGGGATTTTCCATTAGCTGTTATGAAAAAAATTTGGTTTTGCTAATAATATGTTGTCTCTCATTGGTAACCTCCTTGCTGGAGTATGGTACTCTATCATATTAAACGACAATAGGAGTGGTTTCTTCACTTCTACTCAAGGTCTCAAGCAAGGTGATCCTCTTTCTCCCTCGCTTTTTATTATTGGTGTTGAAGTGTTGACTAGGTCTCTTAACATTCTTAATCAACATGAGCATTTTACCCCTTTTTCCATGGATGTTAGAGGTCCTATTATTAATCACCTTGCCTACGCGGATGATATTGTTATTTTCTGCGGGGGCAACAATAAGTCCATCAAACTCATTAAGCACCAAATCAAAAGATATGAGAATGCTTTAGGTCAAAAAGTCAATAACAATAAAAGTTTTTTCATAACTGCTCCTAACACTTCTGCTTACAGGACTAATAGAATGAGAAGAGTGTCTGGTTATATGGATAAACCTTTTCCTTTTATATATCTCGGCTGCCCTATCTACTATGGGAGGAAGAATTCTCATCTCTTTGATGACATGTTGTCCAAAATAGTGAAAAGGCTAAATGGCTGGAAAGGGAGTATGCTATCGCATGGAGGCAAGATCATTCTCATAAGACATGTAATACAATCTCTCCCTATTTATATTATGTCTGCTATGAATCCCCCCAAAGGACTTTTAACTCTTATGGAAAAACATTTTGTAAACTTCTTATGGGGGTCTTCAGAAGGTAAAAACAAATACCATTAGGCTACATGGAATAAAATTTGCCTCCCTAAAGATGAGGGAGGTATTGATATCAAGAAAATGGAAGATATTTCAAATACCCAAATTGTGAAAAGGTAGTGGAGGTTCAAGACCCAACCGTCCCTTTGGGCCAACTTTCTTCAGAACAAGTATTGTAAGAGAGCTCATTGTGTTACCAAGGTGGCCATATCTGCAGAGTCACACACTTGGAAAAGTCTCACGAAAATCAGGACCCAGGTTGAACCTCATATAGTTTAGAATATCCAGTCTGGAAATTCTAGCTTTTGGTGGGACAACTGGACAGGTAATGGAGCTTTAGCAAAAATCTTCCCTGGTTTAGGAAGAACAGCTAAGCTCCTAGTTAACTCTTTCTTTGAAAATAACATTTGGAACATTGCTAAACTTCAAAACTTTTTACCATTGCAGGTTGTTCAACAAATTGTTCAAATCAACATTGGTGATCAAAATGAGATAGATTTTCCAATCTGGCAGTTGACTGAAGATGGTTCCTTTTCTAATAAGAGTGCCTGGCACTCTATTAGATCATGTGGGCCTAAACACCCGTTCCTTAATAATATCTGGCATATGAGAATCCCCCTTAAAATCTCCTTCCTTAATTGGAGAATTTTTAAGAATAAGGTTCCATTTGATGATACTATTAGCAAGTTTGGAAATGATAGGAGGTCTATGTGTGTTTGTTGTAGGGTATCGACTTATGAGACCATACAACACTTCTTTGTGGAAAGTGAAATTGCACACCAAATTTTGGAGCTACTTTGGCAACCCTTTAGGAATCCAACACATTGATCAACCTATTCCTATTGTTTTTAAGAGATGGTGGGACTGTAAATACACTAACAATATTCAAAAAATGGTTTTGCAGGTCACTCCTCTCATCATCTGCTGGGAGCTCTGGAAACAGAGGTGCTCTTGCAAGTATGGTAGTCAAAGGAAGCTGACCATTGGGCTAATGCAATATCATGGTGTATGGAACATTAAAGCTGTCTTGAACAAGGTCTTTCCATCCATTAAAGGTATCAATGATTGGCCTAAGATCTGCAAATTGGTAAAAAAGTTGAGACCTATCAAAAAATAGTGGCAAGTCTATTGGGAGATGCCACCGATTAGAAGCTTGAAGATGAACACAGATCGGAGCTTTATTGCTGAAACTGGGAAAGCTGGAATCGGAGGCATCCTTAGAGATTGGCAAGGTAACTTGGTCATGGCATTCTCAATCACGGTACAGTGCAGCAGTAACAATTATGCAGAAGCTCTTGTAGCTGTGTTTGGAGTGAAATGGTGCCATCAACATGGTTACACGGATGTCATGCTAGAACTAGACTCAATGACGGTTGTCAACCTCATTGACAATCAAAACGCATCCAATATGAAGCTGAAACATCTCATAGACAAGCTGTTGAAGATTAAGCAAAAGTCTAATTACCATGTGAAGCATTGCTTTAGAGAGTGCAATCAGGTAGCGGATAGTCTCGCAAAATTGGCCTCTACCTCTGCCCAAAATAGAATTGTACAGACCTATGTTGATACACGCCTAGAACTTCTAAAGGCCCTTTTCAACTTGATAAGTGTCAAATGCCTAGTATTAGATCTAAATTTGACAAAGCTAATTTCTATGTTAGTTAGAATCTAGTTTGCCAGAAGCTGGCTAACCTTGTCGAGCTTCTTGTACTTTTTATGGTGATGGGATCACCAAATAATGTGTTGTAAGGAGGTTTGGCCTAGTCCCCCTATATGTAACTTCTTGCTCAATACAACACTGCCCAGAGAGAGACTAGGTAGCTTTATTTTTTTTTAAAAAAAGTTTTTCTTCTCCCACATTTGGTAGCACTAGAATAAAAGTAAGCTTATAAGATATTTTCTATTGCCATCCAACGTTGAAGACTTGAAGGTATCATAGAATTTGCTATTTAAAAATAAGAAGAAGAAAAGGTATCCTCGAAGTTCTGTAGGAGCAACCTCTATTTTAACAACCTTAACCTTCCTTCTTTTTCATATTCTTTTAGTAGTGAGAACTTGGATAGTCATATGGTATCTAATCCTAAAATTTGAGTTTTACAATTCTTTTCTTTAGAAGATCAAATGTCTACGACAGAATTTGACTATTCACAAAGTACTATATATAAACATTGTAATTATATTAAAGGACTTTATTCTATGTGTGTGATATTATATTTTGCTAACACGACAAAGATTGTTGAGATGGATAGTGTCCCTCCACACCTTAACCAGAGTCTAGAGGTATTAGGTTCTAGCTTTGGAAATGGAAAATATTCACACCAACACCGATATAATTTTTTAAAAATATTTTGTTGATATATATAGTATTAGATTAATTTAGTATTTAATTAAAATTTATATTAATTTATTTTTAAAAAAATCGTCCAAATTTGAAGTTACCATGGCTGTTGATTGGCACTATTACCCCGCTTGCATTAAC